>NW_025131885.1:0-1147 GCF_004010195.1 Chiloscyllium plagiosum
TCACAGTGACCTCTGACTTGACCCTGGTCAGTCGCAGGGTGACCTCTGACCTGACCCTAGTCAGTCTCACAGTGACCTCTGACTTGACCCTGGTCAGTCTCACGGTGACCTCTGACCTGTGTCTGTTTATTCTCACAGTGAACTCTGACCTTAAACTGGTTGGTATTATAGTGATCTCTAACCTGACCCTGATCAGTCTCAGTGACTCTGATCAGACCCTGGTTATTCTCAGTGACCTCTGACCTGACCTTGGTTATTCTCTCAGTGACCTCTGACCTGACCCTGGTCAGTCTCACAGTGACCTCTGGCTTGACCCTGGTCAGTCACACACTGACCTCTGATCAGACCCTGGTTATTCTCACAGTGACCTCTGACTTGACCCTGGTCAGTCTCACAGTGACCTCTGATCAGACCCTGGTTATTCTCACAGTGACCTCTGACTTGACCCTGGTCAGTCGCAGGGTGACCTCTGACCTGACCCTAGTCAGTCTCACAGTGACCTCTGACTTGACCCTGGTCAGTCTCACGGTGACCTCTGACCTGTGTCTGTTTATTCTCACAGTGAACTCTGACCTTAAACTGGTTGGTATTATAGTGATCTCTAACCTGACCCTGATCAGTCTCAGTGACCTCTGATCAGACCCTGGTTATTCTCACAGTGACTTCTGACCTGCCCCTGGTCAGTCTCAGGGTGACCTCTGACCTGCCCCGGTCAGTCTCAGGGTGACCTCTGACCTCTCAGTTGGCATGTTGTGAGTGTGGTGCCCTCTGACCTGGCGTTGACAGCCCTCGACGATGATGAGCTTCTGTTGAGGGGAGGTTCTAGCGAAGACAATCTCAGTGTGGTTCCGGAGAATGTCATCGATTTGCTCGCCGGTCAGATCCTTCAGGTCAGTGCCGTGGATCACACACGCCTTGGCATCCCTGGGAAGGGGAGAACACATCATGGATGGGGACAAGGGGCTCAAGGAACGGGCATACAGACAACAAACCACAGACAGACTGATTATTAAACTGATCGGGAGTGGGGTGAGGTACCAAAACCAGGCAAGTTTAGCTCAATTCAAAATTCCACTCTCGTTCCGAGATTTGTACCTGCACATGTGGAGTAACCTGTCGGAGGGTCAGTGCTGAGGGAGTGCTGCAC
>NW_025131886.1:0-1147 GCF_004010195.1 Chiloscyllium plagiosum
TTCCCACAAAATTATTTTGTTTGTTGATATTTAAACTGATCCCCCCGCCATCTCTCTCTGGCACTGACGTTCACACCCACAGCAGCCCCTTGTCATGGCACAATGGACATATGCGACTGTAAATGGATTGGAGCTGCACATCCTGTCACTTCCAGCGTGGGCTCCAAGTTTCTTCACTATGGACAATCATCTAACACAGTGTTACTGAACAAAATACTGGAGTTGTGAAAACACATGCTTTGACGATAACTGCTCCAGGTTCACAGATCCATTCACTGCACAGCTCCCCATACTGGACAGATGACTTGTCCACGTCTATAGAGTAAGACATTGGTGCGGGCTGCATATCACCCCATGCTGGACAGAACGTTTCGTCAGTGTTTCTGAATCAGTGCATCGGTGTGTACTGTACTGCTCCACGTGTTGGACAGATAGCTAGTGGACTGGAGAGACCTGTGCTATATTCCATCCTGGACTGATTGCTAGGTTGCAATGAACCTGGTCTGCACAGTGCTCCATGTTGAGCAGATACCTCACCTGGGCTTATACGGTCTGGGCTGGATCTGTGAAGTGGCTTAACTATGTGATATAATATCGCTCCTCCAGCATGGCGCATTCCGCTGTCAAATGCTGCTTCTGTAACATGTTGTTCATTAAGTAATTCGCCAATTAAAACGTGAATATCTGTCCTTTTTGTTATGGAACTGAGCAGACATATCTCAAAATATATGATGAAGGTGATCTTGACCGGAACATTTTCTTATTTATAAGGTAAATGTGAAGTGTTGTGTTTCAGATGCAATTCGCTTGGTCAAAATATTTGACATAAACCAAAACACAATTCATTCAACCATTGTCGACAAAACACACAAAATGCAGAATAATAGATTGTCTAACTACGAAACAATAACTGTTCCAATATGGTAACATCCTAAAAACACACACTTGTCAAAAATCTAAATCAAGAAACAGATTGTCTCACATGCAGTTACCCAATCCCGGAGGAAAGAACATCAAAAGACAATTCTGAGAGAAACCTCAGAGAGAGTGTAGCAGCTGGGAGAGACTTCCAGCCTTCCAATCCTGCTGAGAACCCAACAATACCTGGGGAAATGTAAAACGAAGAATCCTGGTTCTGTGACAACTT
>NW_025131887.1:0-1147 GCF_004010195.1 Chiloscyllium plagiosum
GTCTGATCTACCTGCTTAAAAATGTTTTAAGACATAGGGCCTGGTCCATAACAGTTTGGGGGGACTTTGCTGAAATAAGACTGCGAATGGCAGGTGTTAGTGTCTCTTTGTTCGTGTGTGGATTTGGTGTGTATACAGAGCTTCAGTTAGCAATAACTCCTACAGTCACAAAGGATGTTTTGGAGATGGGAGATCGACCTTGGGCGTTTCACAAAATGCTCATAAGTCCAAGCTGCGTGAATTAGTAGACAAGCTAGAGTTGAACCTACCTCCTAATGTGAGGAAAGATGAGATGATTGCAGCAATAGTTCAGCATTCCAATTTGCTGGAAACTCCATTGGGGTCTGTAGAAATGACTTACCTTCAATCGCAAATAATAAGCTTGAGTCAGAAGCTGAAACGAAGCAGTTTGCGTTACGACTAAAATTAAAATAGATCCAGACAGAACGAATTGGTTTTATCCAGGAAAGAGAAAAAAAAAACGAATGGCTTTAGCTGGAGAGAAACAAAAAGAGAGAGGGTTTGAGCTTCAGAGCTGGACACTGAGAGTGGAAAGTCAACTGAAAACGATGGAGATGCAGGCTGAAGGTAAGCTTAGTGAGGAACAGCATGAGAATTAGCAAACCCATTGTAGTCAAAGACCTGGTGAAATACTTTTTTAAGTATATTCACGCCTTGCCTAAATTTGATGAGTAGGCTATGGAAATCGTTTTCATTTCATTTGAAAAAGTGGCTAAACAATTGCATGTGGGTTTTATTCATCCAAACGAAACTTGTATGTAGAGCTAGTGAGGTATCTGCAACAATATCAGAGGAGGGATCTGGAGGGTATGAGGAGGTGAAGAAAGTGAATATGAGCTTGTGCCAGAAGCCTATAGACAACATTTCAGGAATCTTACGAGTGACCCTGGTTAAACTGATATTGAGTTTGAAAGGGTCAAAGAAAGTAATTTTGATAAATGGATAAGAACTTTAAAAATCGAGCAAATCTATGATGCACTTAGAGTGATAGTTATTTTGGAGGAATTGAAAGATTCATTGCCTGAAGTAGTGCAAACCCTTTTGTAAGAGCAGAGAGTGAAAACAGCAAGGTTAACAGCTGAAGAGGCAGACGATTATGAATTGTTCCATAAAACACATTTTGGCT
>NW_025131888.1:0-1147 GCF_004010195.1 Chiloscyllium plagiosum
GTTTCAGAGGGTCATTGTGAGACACAAGATACTGCAGAAGACTATCAAATTGTGAATGTTTTCACCCAGTGTCTTGTCTAGCGTGCAGGTTTATGGTGTCCTGGGGGCATGCCAGATGTCATCACGACCAGTAACCTGTGCGGTTTGATTCTGACCCTCCATGTCCATAAATCTGCTACCTGGGCCAGACTCTGACTGATGACTGATTTGTAAGACCTGGCTCCTGTTCAGTCATTGGTATCTAATTTAGACAACATTTGTACCTACACTGAGAGTAGTGACAGCCTGTTGGCTAGTTTCCTCCTGCTCAAGGTGGATTCTAAATGATTCTCTGTGAGGAAATGTTTGAATTACTGCCCTGACCCAGGTTGAAAACTCTCTTCATAGATTCAGGAGCAGGCCAGTGTCTCACTCAGTGTCATAGGCAGCTGTGATGTCCAGTAGCACTGTATCCGAATTCAGGCCTTTTGGAATCCACTTTTAATATCGGTCATGATGCAAAGTGATGGGGTTATTGACCTGAACAATGATCAGGAGTTTGTCATGTTTGTGAATTGGGCAATAATAAGGTATGAGCTACAATTATTCAACTGCACAATAACTGCATCATCTCTGAAAGCATTGGATTCGATATTTATGGAAGTAAAATATAAACACCGAAGAACCTTTTATGATACAAAAGTAAAGAATGCACATTTTGTTTTGTACCAAAAAAGAACATGATTTCGTACTGTTTTGGTGATCACAATTACACATTGAATCTCAGTATTCAAATACACACATTGTCGCTCTATCATTTGCAAAGTGGTTGACCTCCGACTGATTGTATATTCAGAGTGAACAAATGATTGAATAATCAAATAGATTTATAACTCTTTACATATTTAAATATAATCAATTAATTTAATTTGTCACTTGAAATGTGTGAGCTTCAGCTATTTGCCAGCAATTCTATTAGTTTTAAAATAATGATGGAGAAGGATAGACGAGATCAAAAAGTTGAAGTTCGAAATTGGAGAAAGGCCAATTTTGATGGTATTAGGAAAGAACTTTCAAAAACTGATCGGGGGCAGATGTTCGCAGGTAAAGGGTTGGCTGGAAAATGGAAAACCTTAAGAAATCAGATAGACAGAGAGCAGAGAGAGTA
>NW_025131889.1:0-1147 GCF_004010195.1 Chiloscyllium plagiosum
GAACAGCAGTTCCTGTGCATAATTTCGCGAACACCAGTTCCTATGACTAATATGGAGAAGACCAGTCCTTGTGTATAATATGGAGATCAGCAGTTCCTATGTCAAATATAGAGAACAGTAGTTCCTGTGTATATTATAGAGAACAGCTGTCCCTGTGTCTAATATGAGCACAGCTGTCCCTGAGCATAATATAAAGAAGAGGTTTCCCATGTATAATAAAGAGAACAGCAGTCCCTGTAGTCCCTGTGTATAATATGGAGATCTGCAGTTCCTGTGTATATTATAGAGAACAGCTGTCCCTGTCTCTTATATGAGAACAGCTGTCTCTGAGCATAATATAAAGAAGAGCTCTTCCCATGTATCATAAAGAGAACAGCAGTGCCTGTGTATAATATAGAGAACAGCAGTTCCTGTAATTAGTATAGAGAACAGCAGATACCATAAGTAATATAGAGAACAGCAGTCCCTGTGTCTCATATGGAGATCTGCAGTTCCTTTGTATATTATAGAGAACAGCAGTTCCTGTAATTAGTATAGAGAACAGCAGAAACCATAAGTAATATAGAGAACAGCAGTCCCTGTGTATAATATGGAGATCTGCAGTTCCTGTGTATATTATAGAGAACAGCTGTCCCTGTGTCTTATATGAGAACAGCTGTCCCTGAGCATAATATAAAGAAGAGCTCTTCCCATGTATCATATAGAGCACAGCAGTCCCTGTGTACAATATAGAGAACAGCAGTTCCTGTGTACAATATAGAGAACAGCAGTTCCTGTGTATAATATAGAGAACAGCAGTTCCTGTGTACAATATAGAGAACAGCAGTTCCTGTGGACAATATAGAGAACAGCAGTTCCTGTGTATAATATAGAGAACAGCAGTACCTGTGTATAACATAGAGAACATCAGTTCCCCTGTGTAATATGGAGAAAAGCAGTTTCTGTCCATAATATAGAGAACACCAGTCCCTGTGTATAATATAGAGAACAGTAGTCCCTGTGTCAAATTTAGAGAATAGCAGTTCCTGTGTACAATATAGAGCACAGCAGTTCCTGTGTATAATATAGAGAACAGCAGTGCCTGTGTACAATACAGAGAATACCAGTTCCCATGTCTAATATAGAGAACAGCAGTGCCTGTGTATAA
>NW_025131890.1:0-1147 GCF_004010195.1 Chiloscyllium plagiosum
TCCACATGTGCAGTTCAGCCTCTGGTATTTTTTGCTGCTTCATCCTTCACCGGGAAGTGACTAGGAACAGGCACATTGTCTGACTCCAACACTGAGAATAACATCGAGTGGAGCAGAACAGGGCCAGAAATTAACTGACCTTTTAGATACCTAGATGCCAGAACGAACCTGGATTCATATCCTTTGAGGAGTGGAAGCAGGTGTCCCTGTGATATTATAGCATAGACCCAATTCCTTTCGATCCGAGTTTTACAAGAGGCTGTTTGGTGTAGTCTTTACGTTTGGAAGTCTGTGTGGCATCAGCTGCAGCGCAGTCAGCTTTCCAACGCTCTTCTGCCTCAATCATACAGGAAAATGTTGTAAAACCTCAATAGGTCTGGCACCCTCTTGAAGTTGAAGCGGTAACTCTGTTTCTCTTTCTACAGATGCTACCAGACCTGCAGAGATTTGTTTCTCGTCACTTTCTATTTGCACTTCAGACTCCCAGCATCCACAGGATGTAGTTTTTATCTGAGGGCTAGCAGTCTCTCATTTAGCCCCATCATCACCCTCACTCGCCTGCTCCTCCTCCTCTCTCCCCCCCCCATTCAGTTTTCTGTGCTTCCCAAAACAAGTTCTACTGTGACCCCATTTAAAAATCTCTTTGTGACTATAGAGTGAAAAATGAGTGGTGGTGAGGGGGCTTGCTTAGATAGCAGTCTGTTACGCCATGCATGCTGATTTACTTTTTTTTAAAAAAGGTAAGTATTAAAAGGGGCCTCACGGTTGTCCGAAATCAGTCTGTGTTCTGTGGGAGCAGTTGTTGTCTCAGAAAGCGAGGTCCCAAAATCTCACCCCCAGTTTGTGAAGCCCTGGCCTAGCTGCTGAAGAAATAATAAGGGAGGAACTTTGCCCTGACCCTTAGTAGTCAGAAGGTTCCCCATGGAGACTGGTGAGCAAGGTTAGATCTCACGGAATACAGGGAGAACTAGTCATTTGGATACAGAACTGGCTCAAAGGTAGAAGACAGAGGGTAGTGGTGGAGGGTTGTTTTTCAGACTGGAGGCCTGTGACCAGTGGGGTGCCGCAAGGATCAGTGCTGGATCCACTACTTTTCATCATTTATATAAATGACTTGGATGTGAGCATAAGAGGTATATTTAGTAAG
>NW_025131891.1:0-1147 GCF_004010195.1 Chiloscyllium plagiosum
GCCATATATTCGCCCCAATCCACTCAGATTTGAATTTGCAAACTCGGCTGAGAGGTTTATCAACATTTTTCTGAAAAGCCACGTGTTTTACATCCATTGTTTCTCTTTCATTTGTCTCCCAGACAGTTTCTCAAACATAATTCCCATTTCATAAATTTATGTTAGTGTCATCTATGACCATTACTTTCAGTCCCAATAATTTCTCCCAAACCATTTACTTACTATTTTCTGTGTTCCATGTACTATATCGTTTTCCATACCAAACTTGGTTTTCCTGGTATTGTCAGAAAGTTCTGTGAAGACAGAACTGAAGTTGTGGATTCATAGTTTTGCCATTTTCCTGTTTCCCATTCTCCATTCTCTGGTTTGAAACTGGAAAAAACCAGCACTGTTTTTTCATACTTCTCACATTGATATAATTTGACAAGCTATAACAGTTCACTCTAATAACCTTTGTGAACATTATGCTCAGAACCCCATCAATTCCTGTCTTAAGCTGCTCAGCTCCACATCATATACTCACAGGAGCATAGTTTCTGTACCAACATAATTACAGCACGATCTATATTAGTCCCATTTACCAACACCAGGCCCATAGCCTGGAATGTTATGAAACTTCCAAGTGCTCGTCCAAGTACTTTTAATGGTTAAGCGGTTAGCCGTGATAACTCCCCTTTCAGGAAGTACATTCCAGACCTCAACACCCTCTGGGTGAGAAAATGTAATGTTTAAATCCTCTCTGAACCTCAAACCCTTCACTTTAAAAGTGTGCTCCCTTGTTTTTGACCCTCTGTCTAAAAGGAACAGCTGCTGTCTATCCACCCTGTCCATGCCCCGTGTTAACTTATCCTTCTGAATCACATCCCCTTCAGCCTCTCTGTCCAAAATAAACAACCAGAGCTTATCCAGCCTCTCTCCATAGCTGATATGCTCCATCCCAGGGAACCTCCTGGTGAATCTCCTCTGCAACCACTCCAGTACAATCGCATCTTTCCTGTAATGTGGCTCCCAGAACTACATATAGTACTCAATCATGTACTAAACAAAGCCCTGTATAGCACTTATAATCTACTTCCTGAATAATAAACGCTACATCCCAAGGTTCAATTCTTATCTAGTCCATTACCCTGTTCAGTCACATTCAGGG
>NW_025131892.1:0-1147 GCF_004010195.1 Chiloscyllium plagiosum
ACCAACCCAACAGCTCATTTTCGGTTGTGGAGTCTTTCCTCTGGGGAATGTTGATCTTCTTTGAAAAGTAACCAACTGGCAGTTCGATCCCATCCTCATCTCCCTGTAGGGGTACAGCTCCAACTCCTCGGTCACCAGCATCAATAGTGACTTCAAAAGGTTTTGAAAAGTTTGATCTAACTAAAACTGGTTTGGTGACTAATATTACTTTCAAATGGTTGATTGGCTCCTGGCATTGTTCTGTCCACCGAAACTTTGTGTTCTTCTTCAGCAAATGAGTTAACGGTGCCACTACACTGCTGAAATTTGGAGCAAACTTCCGATAGAATCTACTGAGTCCTAAGAACCGAAGCACCTCAAACCTTGAGGTTGGTCATGGAAATTCACCAACCTTTGCCTTTGCATTCTGTGGGGTCAACCTTCCATGACCGATGTTATGTCCCAAGAATGTCACCTCTGCTTTCATGAATTCAGTTTTATTTAAATTTGTCACCAGTTTTGCTTCTCGAAGTCATTCCAAGAGCTCTTCCAACTATACCATGTGACTGACTAAAGATCACGACATTGTCCAAATAGACTGCACAGTTTGTTAACCCAGCCACAACTCGGTTCCTGAGTCTTTGGAATGTGGTGGGTGTGTTCTTCATTCCAAGGGGCATCACCTTAAACTGATATAGGCCATTTGGGTGTACAAATGCAGAAATTTCTTTTGCTGTCTTTGTTAAAGATACCTGCCAGTAATCATGCAATTATTCCAACTTGGTGATAAGATCATAAGACCATAAGACATATGAGTGGAAGTAAGGCTATTTGGCCCATCGAGTCCACTCCGCCATTCAATCATGGCTGATGGGCATTTCAACTGGCTTGTCCAACTTTCATGATACCGTTCTCCAATCTAGGAACTGAATATGATTCTGATTTTGGGACAGCTTTGACTTTATGATAATCCACCCAGAATCATTGAGTCCCATTCAGTTTGGGAACTAAGACGATCGGTTGGTTCGATGATGTCCTTGTCGAGCATGGCCTCCACCTCCATCTGGACCTGTCTGGCTTTGAAAAGATTAAGCCGATAGGGGTGTTGTTTTACAGGAGCAGTATTCCCTACGTTTACTTCATGTTCAATAGCATTAGTCCACCCCAT
>NW_025131893.1:0-803 GCF_004010195.1 Chiloscyllium plagiosum
TTACCTGTTTGGTCACTTTGTCAAAAAAGTCAACAAGATTCGTTAGGCACGACCTACCCTTCACAAAACCATGCTGACTGTCCCTGATCAGATTATTCTTTTCTAGATGGTTATAACTCCTCTCTCTCATAACTTTTTCCAACACTTTACCAACAACTGAAGTGAGACTCACTGGTCTGTAATTACCAGGGTTGTCTCTACTATCCTTTTTGAACAAGGGAACCACATTAGCTATCCTCCAGTCCTCAGGCACTATTCCTGTAGACAATGATGATTTGAAGATCAATGCCAAAGGCTCGGCAATCTCTTCCCTTGCTTCCCAGAGGATCCTAGGATAGATCCCATCCGACCCAAGGGACTTGTCTGTTTTCACACGCTGCAGTATTTCTAGTACCTCTTCCTTGTGAACCTCCATCTCTTCTAGTCTCGATGCAAGCATCTCTGTATCTTCCTCGCCAACATTTTCATTTTCTATAGCGAACACTGTTGAAAAATATTTATTTAGTGCTTCCCCCATCTCCTCTGACTCCACACACAACTTCCCACCATTATTCTTGATTGGCCCTAAGATAACTCTCGTCATTCTTTTATTCCTGACATACCTATAGAAAGCCTTAGAGTTAACCCTGATTCTATCCGCCAACAACTTCTCATGTCCCCTCCTGGCTCTTCTGAGCTCTCTTTTTAGGTCTTTCCTGACTTCCTTGTAACCCTCAAGTGCCCTAACTGAGTTTTCATATTTTGTCCTAACATAAGACTTCTTGTTCTTCTTGACCAGGGATTCCACTTCCTTAGTAAACCAC
>NW_025131893.1:990-1147 GCF_004010195.1 Chiloscyllium plagiosum
CTCAGCCCATACTACCTCAGTTAACGAGTCCCAAACATCCTTTCTACAACTGTAATATTGTCCCTGATCAACAATGCCACACCTCCCCCTCTTTTACCATCTTCTCTGTTCTTACTGAAACATCTGAATCCCGGAACCTGCAACAGCCATTCCTGCC
>NW_025131894.1:0-1147 GCF_004010195.1 Chiloscyllium plagiosum
ACACTCTGACCTTCTTTGAAACACACTGTGACATTCTCTGAAAGATTGTGACACACTCTGATACTCTCTGCGACACACCAGGACCCACTCTAACAATTTGAGACACACTGTGACACTCTCTGACAGACTGTGACACTCTGACTCTCTCTGAGGCTCTCTTAGACACACTGATGCTCTCTCTGAGACGCACTGTGACACTGACTGATCTTATCTGACAAGCTCTGAGACACACTGTCACACTCTCTGACAGACTGTGACACACTGTGACACTTTGAGACACACTGCGACATACTGTAATCTTCTTTGAAACACACTGTGACACTCTCTGACAGATTGTGACACACTCTGACACTCTCTGCGACACACCAGGACACACACTAACACTTTGAGACACATTGTCACAGACTGTGACACACTGTGACACTCTGACTCTCTCTGAGACACAAAGTGACACTCTCTGACTGAGTCTGACACTCTGACTCTCTCTGAGACACACTGTGACACGCTCTGACAGACTGTGAAACACTCTGACACTCACTGAGACATACTGGGACACTCTCTGACTCCCTCTGACAATTTGAGACGCACTGTGACACTCTCTGATCATATCTGACACTCTCTGAGACACATTGTGACACTCTCTGACAGACTGTGACACACTGTGACACTCTCAAAGACAGACTGTGACACTTTCTGACTCCGTCAGACTCACTCTGAAATATACTGTAACCTTCTCTGACAGATTGTGACCTACTATGACACTCCCTGAGACAGACTGTGACACACTCTGAGACACACTGTGATACAGTCTGACTATCTCTGACACTCTCTGAGCCACAATATGTCACAATATGACACGCTCTGACTCACAATGACACTCTCTGAGACACACAGTGACACTCTCTGAGAGACTGCGACACTCTCCGACTCACTCTAACATTTACTTCGAGAAACTGTGACACTCTCTGACTCTCTCTGAAACACTATACGCTCTCTGACAGACTGTGACTCAGTGTGAAACGCTCTGACACGCTCTGAGACACACTGTGCCACTTTCTGACTCTCTGAGACACACTATGACACTCTCCGATACTCACTGTGACACGCTTTGACACTCTGAGACACACTGTGATACTCGCTGTCAGAT
>NW_025131895.1:0-1147 GCF_004010195.1 Chiloscyllium plagiosum
GGATTTTCTGACACTGCACAGTGTCTCACTCACTTGGATTGTCAGACACTGCACAGTGTCTCACTCATTGGGTTTATCAGACACTGCACAGTTTCTCAGTCACTAGGATTGTGTGCGCAGTATCTCACTCACTGTGACAGTCTGACACTGCTCAGTATCTCACTCACTGGGATGGTCAGACACTGCACAGTGTCTCACTCATTGGGTTTATCAGACTCTGCACAGTTTCTCAGTCACTAGGATTGTGTGCGCAGTATCTCACTCACTGTGATAGTCTGACACTGCTCAGTATCTCACTCGCTGGGATGGTCAGACACTGCACAGTATCACAGTCATTGGGATTGTCAGACACTGCACATTATGTCACTCACTGGGAATGTCTGTTACTGCACAAGATCATACTCACGGGGATTGTCAGACACTGCACAGTATGTCAGTCACGGACACTGTCTGACACTCCACAGTATATCACTCACTGGGCTGGTCAGACACTGCACAGTATCACAGTCATTGGGATTGTCAGACACTGCACATTATGTCACTCACTGGGAATGTCTGTTACTGCACAAGATCATACGGGGATTGTCAGACACTGCACAGTATGTCAGTCACGGACACTGTCTGACACTGCACAGTATATCAATCACTGGGCTGGTCAGACACTGCACAGTATCACAGTCATTGGGATTGTCAGACACTGCACAGTATCTCAGTCACTGACACTGTCTGACACTGCACAGTATCGCACTCACTGGGATCATCAGACAGTGCAGTACCTCAGTCGCTGGGATTGTCAGACACTGCACAGTATCTCACTCACTGGGATTGTCAGACACTGCACAGTGTATCACACATTGGGATTGTCAGATACTGCACAGTTTCTCACTCACTGGGATTGTCTGCGCAGTATCTCACTCACTGGGATTATCAGACACTGCACAGTGTCTCACTCACTGGGATTGTCAGACACTGTACAGTGTCTCACTTACTGGGATTGACAGACACTGCACAGTGTCTCACACATTGGGATTGTCAGACTTTGCACAGTATCTCACTCACTGGGATTGTCTGCGCAGTATCTCACTCACTGGGATTATCAGACACTGCACAGTGCTTCACTCATTGGGATTGTCAGATACTGCACAGA
>NW_025131896.1:0-1147 GCF_004010195.1 Chiloscyllium plagiosum
TAAAAATGTCCACGCATTGCCTACATTTTACAAAAAAGATGTGGAAGCCTTTTCTGCTTAATTTGATAAAACAACTAAAACCGGAAATGACCTGTGACCAACTAGATATGTGCTCATTTAACTTACGTTGGTGGGTAAAGTTGTGAACGATTTGCATCACTATCAGTGCAGGTATCTTGGCAGGATGAGGAGCTGAAGAATGCTATCTTAAGTGCAGATGAGCTATGGCCAGAGGCAAAGTTTCAGGAATCTAAATCAGGAACTTGGTCAATCGTGCATTAAGTTTGAAAGGATGCACTAAATAAATTTCATATAGAATAAGGCCACTGAAAATACATCAAGCCTTTGACGTTCTTAGAGAGAAGACTGTTTTGGAGGATTCCAAAATGTTTCTTCTGGGAGTAGAGAGAACGCATGTGGAAGAGCGGAGAGTTATGACTGCATGTTTTGCAGCGAAACTTCCCATTATGATTGGTTGGTTCACACATAGAAGTTTGGATACCAAGATCAGTTTCAATCTATGAGGGATCGAAATTTGGGAGAAGAAAAATGCACAGTTGGTAAGGGAAAAGCAGATCTCATTGATATTCTGGAATCCCATTATGGGAACAGAAGTAAAAATCAAACTCTGGTGTTTTCACTGCAACAACTTAGACCAAATGAAATCACAGTGTAAGTGGATGAGAAAACAAAAAGCCTGGGAACGCTCATATAGGAAAACAGGATAAGCCAGTGAATTTCGTTGAAATGTTGAAGAAAACCACCCTCGAAGCTCACAAGCTTCACCAGAATGTAAAACCTGGTCATTGCTTGATTGACAAAAACAAAGCCAAGTATTCTTAAAAATGGCAGATATTCTTACACGTTTAAAATAGAACAAGCTGCAGTCTACCTTCTTAAAATTGACAAAAAGAAAGCCAAGTATTCTTAAAAATGGCAGATATTCTTACACGTTAAAATAGAACAAGCTGCAGTCTACCTTCTTAAAATATTTTGAGGTGGATATGATCTGCTCCATCACAGATTGAACTGAGAAATAAGAAGAGAGATCACTATGGTTGTATTGTATTATAGACCCCTCAACAGTAAGCGGGACATTGACCAGCAATATTTAGGAAAATAACGATATTGCTGAAAAAAATAGAGT
>NW_025131897.1:0-1147 GCF_004010195.1 Chiloscyllium plagiosum
ATAGTTCAGGATTCGTCAATGAATATGTTTGAATTCAGATAATTTTTGAACAGTGAAGGAATTAAGGATAATGATTGGGCGGGTAAGTGGAGCTGAGGCCATGAAATTATCAGCCATTATCTTATTGAATGGTGACGGAGGCTTGAAGGGCCAAATGGCCTACTCCTACTCCTAGTTTGTACGTTCTTATGTAATGGGTAAACATGAAATGGGAATCATATTTGAGAAATTGACAGGTCAATACATTCAGAGAAAAAATGGATGCAATGCATTTAGATTTCCTGAAAGATTTTGATAAAAAAATCTATGGCCTAGTGAGCAAACTCAAACGTTATAGGATTGGGTCTAAAATACGAACATGGTTTTAGATGAGGAGAATTGACACGAAGCACTGAACAATTTTGAAGTGGAAGGATCATGTCAAGCATTTAGCTGAGGGAATCAAATGCAATATTTCTTAGTCTGCTGACAGCATGAAACGATGTTGGATTGTTGGTGGATGAGGAGGATGTAAAAAAGCTCCCAAGTGACTTAGACAATTGGAGTGAATGGGCAAATACGTGGCAGATGAAGATGTGACGGTGTGTACTTTTGATTGGGAACAATAGAACAGCAACCTATCATTTGATAAGGGATTGGATGAAACATATTGGTCTTTAAAGGGATATATGTTCTTTTTATTTTCCAGCTGTGACCTCCGAGGTCAGTGAAGGGCAGTGAGTTCTGAAGGCAGACGTCAATACTTGGAATGGCATCGGCACGCTGACCAGTGTACACAGATCCAAGTGGGGAACTGTAACATTGAAAAGGATCTGGATCTCCTTCCACACCAGTCACTGAAAGCAATATTGCAGGAGCAGAAAGCAGGCAGGAAGATAAATGGTGTGTTGACCTTCATTTCTAGGGGCTTGACTTACAGGAGCAAGGGTGTCCTACCGCAGGTGTACAGGGTCTTCATGAGAGCCCGTCTTGAACATTGTGCAGTATTGTGCGTAGTTTTACTCTCCTAACCTAATAAAGGACAAACGTGACATTGAGGAAGAGCAGTGAAGGATGACCCGACTGATCTCTGGGATGACAGGCTTGTTGTGAGAGCAGCGTTTGGGGCGACTTCGACTGTATTCCATGGGATTTAGGAAAATGAATG
>NW_025131898.1:0-1147 GCF_004010195.1 Chiloscyllium plagiosum
GCACCTTTTCACGCAGAGAGTGGTGTGCGGATGAAATGAGCTGCCAGAGGAAGTGGTGGAGGCTGGTACATTCACCTAACCTGCACATTTTTGGACTGTGGGAGGAAACCACGGGGAGAATTTGCAAACTCCACACAGACAGTCGCCTGAGGCGGGAATTGACCCCAGGTCTCTGGCGCTGTGAGGCAGCAGTGCTAACCACTGTGCCACTGTGCCGCCCACAAACTGTAGCATGTAAAAGGCATCTGGGTACTGACAGGCCTGCCGAGTTTTACCAGCAATTTCTGTATTTGTTAAAAAATGCATTCATTTTAACACAGGTATTCTGAATACATTAAATATTTTTTTTTTTAATGACGCAGGGCAATGTAAACATATTTCAAATCGGCCAAGACCATTTTCTGCTAAGGATATGGCTCTGTGTATGACAGTAGCAATGATGCACCTACATGGAACAGGGAATGTGATGGAGACATAGTTCGACAATGTACAAGGAGACCTCACATGGTCCAGTTTGGGAAAGGATGTTATTATTGTGTGATTCAACTCAGAGAGGGAGAAAATGCAATCCTCCTGAGAAGGAACGGCCTATTGCACTCTCCCTCCTTCGTTGGTCCTCATCACAGCAATGTGTGCGAGCTAAAACAAACTCAACAGTCATCATTACCATTCTTATTTTTATAGAATCCCTGCAGTGTTGAATCCACACCAACCTTCCCAACCCATTCCCCTATATTTGCCCCTAACCTAGAATTCCCTGAACACTATAGACAATTTAGCATGACCAATCCACCAAACCTACACAGTTTGAGCTGTGGTAGGAAACTGGATCACCCATTAGAAGCTCACACAGGAAAGTGGAGAATGTGCAAACTCCACACCGACAGTCACCCAAGGCTGGATTCGAACCCAAGTCCCTGATGCTGTGAGGCAGCAGTGCTAACCACCGTACTACCCATTGGGTGCTCCCTGACCCGAATTCATTGGAATCTACTCACTGCCTAAAGCAAAGGGAATTCAGCCAAATCCAACTCTCCCAGGATGGAATCCCATTGCTAGCAGCTATGTGAGTACAATATCATCAGAAGCAGAAAAATGTTTTGGACAACCTCAGTTTTTACTTTTGTCATGAGTTCCATTAATATCT
>NW_025131899.1:0-1147 GCF_004010195.1 Chiloscyllium plagiosum
ATTGTGGGAACATGCACTTTGTTAGGAAGAATCAAAACATGGACTACCGAGAAAATTCAGATGTCTGAAGTGCCATGGGACTTGGGAGTTCTACTCCAGGATTCTCTCAATGTAAACCTGCAGGTTGAATCAGTAGTTAGGAAGGCAAATGCAGTAATGGAATTTATTTGGAAAGGGTTTGAATATAAAAGCAGGAACGTACTTCTGAGGCTCTATAAGGCTCTTGTCAGACCATATTTGGAATATTGTGCGCTGTTTTGAGCTCCATATCTCAGGAAGGATGTGCCGACCTTGGAATGAGTTCACAGGAGATTCACGGGAATAGTCCCAGGAATGAAAAGCTTAAATTATGAGAACGTTTGAGGACCCTAGGTCTGTTCTTGATGCAGTTCAGAGGGATGTGGGGGATCTAATTGAAACATACAGAATACTAAATGGCCTGGACAGTGCGCATGGTGAGAAGACTTCCATTGGTAGGAGACTCTAGGACCCAAGGATGCAACCCTAGAGTAAAGGGAAATCCTTTTAGAACGGATCAAGGGTTGCAGGGAGAAAGCAGGAGAATGGTGTTGAGAAACTTGTCAGACATAATTGAATGGTGGATCAGATTCGATGGGCTGAATGGCCTAATTTCTGTTTCTATATCCGATTATCATATGGTCGTAAGCCACAGTCTATTGCACCCTCTCTCTCTCTAACTTTGTTACTTCTGACAGCAAAATGTGAGAGTAAAAATTCCCTGAGTCATCTTTTCCAAACTTGCAGCATTCCTGTTGAACATCCATGGGAATCGGTCCACTGCTTGAAGGAATGGAAATTCTGCCAAATCCAACTGTTCCAGGAAGAAGTCTCATACCAGCAGCTTGTTTGAGAATAACGTCGGAGACAGAGTATCAGTTGGGACGCATTACCTCTTTTCCATTTGAAATGAGTTCAACTACTATGAAACCCTGGAAACCTTTTTCCATTATTTTTCATCTTCAGACATGTGCGATTGTGTATGTGTATGTACGTGTGTGACTCTGTGTCTCACATTTTTCGAGAGAATTAACTAGGTTACACTTCAAACCTGTTGTAAACAGTGGAGACGTGGGGCTGGAAAAGGACACTGTAGCTCCAACATTTGTCAGAGCAGAAATGAGAAATT
>NW_025131900.1:0-1147 GCF_004010195.1 Chiloscyllium plagiosum
AGAACGTGCAAACTCCACACAGTCAGTCGCCTGTAACCTTTCAGTCTCCTGGGAATTGCACTGTTCCCAATTTTGCCGGATTCCAGGCCTTTAATCTTGGCTGAGCAGACAGTCGATGGTCTGAGGTGTATCATTCCCAAACGTCTCATGTCCGAGGTCATACCAATTAATAACGATGTCTGTGCATCCTCCTCTCATCTGTGAAAATCATTGTTGCGGACTGTAGGAACATTTATTGACCGAAATTGAGGATGTTTTGAACCAGATCAAACTCCTATGAGTTAAGAAGATGGTCTAGGTCCCTTTTTCTTTTCCCCTGAAGGCAAATGTACGGCAATGCAATTCAATTGGTGAAACTTCCAGGCTTGAATCGAAACACAATTTACTTCGCACTATCGTTGTAACACAAACAAAAAAACAAAGTGTTAACTAACTCAACTCTATTGGAAAACTGAACGAAATGAAACATCATTTAATTACGAAACAGTCAATGTTCGAATATAGTAACATTGTATAAACCACACAAATCTGGCCTTCCTGCTACCGGAATGATATTGTGAAACGTGAACGGATGAGGAAAAGGTATAATGTGATGTTTGCAATTCTTAAGCTTCCAAATAGTTTTGTGGTGCGAATGTACTTTAACCTTGAAGAAATTTGACGCATTTAAACCTCCTTCCTGTCCACGATAGAAGCTGTTGGATCTGTTCCGAATTTCCAGCGGCTTCTGTAATTATTTAAGGTTTCTGACGATAGCAATCTCTCACTTTTCGAACAAAACAAAACGAACCTTATGTTGCGAACAATATTCAAATAAGCTATGGGAAGCAGGGTGGAAAGCTTTCGAGCAACGCTGCCCGGATTGTCACGGCAATTAACAGGAACCATCGCCATGAAAACCCTAAAGCAACCTGACAAATCCATTTTGCCACAGAATGCAACGTTGGTGCTCAAGACTTTTCCTTGCAAAACCACAGGAATAGCCACGACACTGCGATGGCTCGGAATCAAACCCAGATCAACTGCTTGAAAGGCAGCTAAGCTCACCACTACACCACCACCGCGCTAGCAGCGAAGCTGCCCCTTTTCCCAAACACACATAACAAGGCCGTGATAGTCACCAACTGAACTGGGGATGAAAGCAAAA
>NW_025131901.1:0-1147 GCF_004010195.1 Chiloscyllium plagiosum
AGGGAAAGTAGAGTCAATATTTCATGTCCAGTGGTACATTTACAAAATTGGAGAAGTCTCACTGGACCTGAAATATTCACTCTGCTTTCTCTCCATAGAGGCTGCCAGACATGCTAAGTTTCTCCAGCAATGTTCGTTCCAATGTTTGGCGAAGGAAAAGGTGAAGTGACATTTTGGGAAGCATGTCCTGACCTATTTAACTGTGAGAACTCAGGCTGGTATTTTACCCAAATGGTGAACAGTGCGAAACTGCAGAGCGACCCACAGAGCGAACTAGGCTCATGAAAGCAGGAGAATAAATGTCTGCAGGGCCTTCACACAGAAGTAAACATTTTGGCAAGGCAAATGAGGGAAGAAATTCTGTTCTTGCTGTATTCCACTAATCAGTGGATTCTCCACAATTTCCGACTTTCCCTGGCCATTCTCTAGGATGGATGTGTCGTCCCAGTCAAAGTGATGTCCTTCTTCGTCTGTATGTAAGGATACTAATGATAGTGAGTCACGTCTTTTGGTGGCTACACAATTTCCGACTTTCCCTGGCCATTCTCAAGGATGGAAGTGATGTCCTTCTTCGTCTGCATGTAAGGATACTAATGATAGTGAGTCACGTCTTTTGGTGGCTAGTTGATGTTCATGTATCTTGGTGGCGATGTTGCTGCCTGTTGGTCTGGTGTAATGTTTGTTTCAGTCCTTGCAAGTTATTTTGCAATTTCACTCGTTTTGCTTGTTGCTTGTGCAGAGCCTTTTAAGTTCATTAGACTCTGTTTCAGTGTTGGTAGATTTGTAGGTTGTTAGGTGTCTGAGTAGTCTGGATATCATTTCAAAGATGGGTTTGATACAAAGTAAAGTGGCTCGGGTTTCTGGGCATGTTGTGTCTGTTTGTTTGGGTTTGTTGCTGAGAAATTAGCAAACTGTGTTTATTGAGTACCCGTTCTTATTGAATACTCTGTACAGGTATTTCTCTTATGCTCTTCATAGTTCCTCGTGCTGCAGTGTATAGTGGCTCGTTGAAATAATGTGCTAATGCACTCCTGATTCTGTAGTTAAGTATTTGGTCTGTGTGTGTTGTTTTCCTGTAGATGTGGTTTAAGGTTCCCCATTGAATGTTCGCTCCAGTGTGACATCTAGGAATGGCAGTTTGTCATTG
>NW_025131902.1:0-1147 GCF_004010195.1 Chiloscyllium plagiosum
TTCAGAGAAGTCCTTCAGCTGGATACATATTTTCTCTTGTTAAGAAGTCTAAAGCTAGATAATAATTTTTTGAATGAGATGCATTGGTATCAACACAAATATTATGAAGATGTCAACCCATTTTAAAAAATTACGCAGACGCATATAAGCATTTTATCAAATCATAAAACGGGCACATTATTTTCTTTTGCTAATGAAAGGCACTGTGCACAACAACAGCAATGATGCTGCATACAGCATACAGTCTATTATCATCCATTCTAGAGAATGTATATGGAGAGTGCACATGGTCCAGTTTGGTGTACAATTAACATTCTTGCATTTTTCCACGCAGAAACTGAGAAAAATATTACTTGCTTCAGAAGCAGCAGCCAATTGGTCTCTCTCTCTTACTTTGTTCTGCCTGAAAACAAGGCGTGAGAGCAGAAAAATCCTGAGTCATCTTTACCATTCGTGGAGGATTCATAAGAGTCTCTGTACAGCTCGAAGCAAAGGGAATTCAGCCAAATCCAACTGTTCCAAGACGAAATCCGCATTCCCAGACATTTGTGTGAGCAGAATAAGTTCAAAGTCAGAAAAACATTTGGGACACTTTATCATTTTACCATTTGTTCACAGTTCAACTTTCTGTGTCTCAGGTTTTTCAAAAAAACATTACCCAGTCCGATACCTATATCATTGGACACAGCACTCAACTGGTATCATTTAAAATTTGCTTTCACCAATAGAGGAGTGGGAGAAGACATCAGTGAACCTCCAACATTGGTCAGACCACGAACAAGAGATTCTCAAAGGGTTGTTAAGGTGTGAATTCCCTTCCACGGAAGATTGTGATGTCTGGATATTTCCATTTGTTCAAAATTGTCTATGTAAGACATTTGAAAGACAAATGAATGTAGGGAAATGGTACACTGACAGAAAAGTGCTGCTGAGACCTTAATCAGATCATAGTGCATGGTAGAGCCTCACTCAGAGATGACTCAAAAGTGCTTTGCTCTCTCTGATTACAACATGCGGTAACAGTACATCTAGGAAAATTACAGCTGTTTACTTTGAAATTACAGAAAATGAAAACATAAGGAACAGGAATTGGTAATTCGGACGGTCAAGCCACTGTCTACGATCATAGCTGATCTACTGTTAGCAC
>NW_025131903.1:0-1147 GCF_004010195.1 Chiloscyllium plagiosum
TCTGGGATTCCCTATCTCTCACACACACTCGGGACTCTCTGGGATTCCCTTTCTCTCACACACACTCGGAGACACTCTGGATTCCCTTTCTCTCACACATACTTGGGGACACTCTGGGATTCCCTATCTCTCTCACACACTCGGGGACACTCTGGGATTCCATATCTCTCACGCACACTCGGCGCCTCTCTGGGATTCCCTATCTCTCACACACACTCTCGGATTCCCTATCTCTCTCACACACACTCTAGGATTCCCCGCCTCATACACTCTCTGGGATTCCCACTCTCTCACACACACTCTGGGATTTCATCTCTCTCACACACACTCTGGGATTCCCTCTCGAACACACACTCTGTGATTCCCTCTCTCACACGCACTCTGGGAAACTCACACACGCACACTCGGGGATTCCCTCTCTCTCACACTATCAGGGATTTCCTCTCGCACACACTGTCTGGGATTCCCACTCTCGCACACTCTCTGGCATTCCCTCTCTCTCAAACAGACTCTGGGATTCCCTGTCTCTCACACAGACTCTGGGATTCCCCATCTCTCTCACACACTCTGGGATTCCCTCTCTCACACACACACTGATATTCCCACACTCTCACACTCTGGAATTCTCTCATACACACTCTGGGATGCTCTGGGATTCCATCTCTCTCCGACACTCTGGGAATCTCTGGAATTCTCCCACTCACACACACTCTGGGATTCCCTCTCTCGCGCACAATCTGGGATTCCCTCTCTCACACACACTCTCGAACTCTCTGGGATTCTCTCACACACACTCTGGAATTCCCTCTCCCTCACACTCTGGGATTCCCACCCTTACACACACTCTGGGAATCTGAGATCCCATTTCTCTCAGATACTCTGGGATTCCCGCTCCCGAACACACACTGGGATTCCCACTCTCACACACACTCTGGGATTTCCTCTCTCACATAGACTCTGGGATTCCCACTCTTTCACGCTCTGGGATTCTCTCATGCTCACTCTGGTACACTCTGCGATTCCCTCACTCTCACACACAATTTGGAATTCCCACTCTCACACCCATTCCGGGATTCCCACACACACACTCTTGGATTCCCTCTCTCACACACAATCTGGGATTCCCGCTCTCACCCACAATCTGGGA
>NW_025131904.1:0-1147 GCF_004010195.1 Chiloscyllium plagiosum
AAGATTGACTGTCTGGCAGAACGCAGAGAGTAGAATAAAAACAGAAAAGAAACCCGTGGCCAGTGGCTGTCCACAAAGCTCAGTGTTGGGACGACAGCTTTTCACTTCATATATTAGCGATCAACATGAAACAACTAAGAGCATTGTGGCTAAGTTTGCAGATGAGACAATGATAAGTTGCGGGGCTGGTAAAATTGAGGAGACATGGGGGCTTCAAACAGGTTTAGAGATTAGGAGAGCAGGTAGAAGTATGGAGTATTTTATAAATGGGGAGAAAATTCAGAAATCTGACGTTCAAAGGGACTTAGAGTCCTGGTCTATGATCCTCTTTAGGTAAACGTGCAAGTTGAGTCGGTAATCAGAAACGCAAAAAGAATGTTGTCAAGCATCTCGAAAGAGGAGAACAAAGACGCACGGATGTACAACTTAGGCACTGTAAATCTGGTCATTCCACAGTTGGAGTATTGTGCACAGGTTTGGATCTCATACCTCAGGAATGATGTATTGGCTCTGCAGTGGTCTGTAAGGTGTTCACAAGTGTCATTCGAGGAATGAAAGACTTTATATTTAAGGAAGATTTGCGTACTCTGGGACTAAACTCGATGGAGTTCAGAACAATCACTTATACCTGTCTGAAACTTTCAGAATTCTGAAAGTCCTGGACAAAGTGGAATTTGGAAGGGTTTTCCATTGGCAGAAAAAAATCAGGAATCGAGGAGTCAGCCTTTGAGTGTAGGGAAGAAATCTTAGTATGGAGACAAACAGAAACATTTCAAGATAAGGTGTGTGAATCTATGGGATACATTGCCACAGAGCCAGGTCATTTAGTACATATAAGATTGACATAGTTAGTTTCTTTGTTGCGAAGGTGATCAAAATTTACAGGACGAAAGCGGGGAAATGGGGTTGAAAACTCTACCAGCCGTGTTTGATTGGCAGAGCACACTCGCCGGGCGAAATAGCCCAATTTCTGTGGTCTTCCAATCTTATGATCTTTCCTCAGATAAGATGCCCACCGTTACTTGTAGTATTCCGCGAGTGCTTTGACGAGTGTCTTGTTCAGTCTTAGCAAAATTTCTTTCTCTTCCAAGATGACAAAAGCAGTATGTTCTGACGGAATAGAAACACATGAGACAAACAGATGGCA
>NW_025131905.1:0-1147 GCF_004010195.1 Chiloscyllium plagiosum
CACAAGAATTCCTAGAAACATGGCATTCCAACCAGAAATCCATCAACAAACATATCAATTTTGACTCCAACTGCCATCCTCTGAGAAAAAGGCCGGAAATGACATCATCGACACAGGAAATTACATTACAAACTCAAGGAAACCCAAACATTTAAATAAAAAGTGGGAGATAACACTAGCACTTCACTGGAGGCTCACATACTGAGTACAGTCAATGGAGCAAACTAGGAACTGCGATTAGCTATTGCTTCAGAATATATCTGAGTGTTCGTGGCTGCCACCACATAGAATAATTGAATGAAAATCCGAGCCTGCACCACCAAGTGCATATCCAAAGGCTTTTTAAAAAGTTTGTGAGATTACCTGATCAATCACCCGCCTAGGAAATGCATTCCAGACGCAGACCAGCGTCTTAGCGGTTAGCAGTCTTGCCTTAGAGCGCTGGGGACCCAGGTTTGGTGACAGCCTGTATGGATTTTGCACATTCTCCCCGTTTCCACGTGGGTTTCCTCGAGATACTCCGGTTTCCTCCCGCAATCCAAAGATGTGCAGGTTAAGTGAATTGGCCATGCCAAATTGCCCAAAGTGTTCAGAGATGTGTAGATTAGGTGCATTAGTCAGGGGTAAATATAGGAGGAACGTGTTTGTGTGCGTTACTCTTTGGATGGTCAGTGTAGATTTGTTGGGCCGAAGTGCCTGTTTCCACACATAGGAACTTTATATTCTATATCTGTGCCACCCTCTCAGTTCAATACAGACTCCACAAATCCTCTCTCAATCCCCTGCCTTTCACTTTAAGTACGTTTTCCTTTGTTTTTGACCCTTCGAGTAAAGGAAACTGCTGCTGTCTGTTCATTCTCTCCATACACCTTATGCTCTTGTACACCTGTACCATGTTCCCTCCTCAACCTTCCCTGTTGCAAAGAAAAAAGGAGTAAGTTTAGCCCTCGCCCTTCACAATTTGAGTACTCACTTATCTTCTTAATTCAGATGTGCATCATCTCACATTTATCAGTGTTAAACTTCATCTGCCATTAATCTGGATATAGAAATCATCTGTTTATATCGTCCTGAAGCTAACTCTTTCCTCCTCACTGTGAACCACCCAGCTAGCCTTTGTGTCATCCCCAACATTCGTTTTCATTCC
>NW_025131906.1:0-1147 GCF_004010195.1 Chiloscyllium plagiosum
ACGTCAGACAGTTCTCCTTCAATATCTCAGATATATCTCCCTCATTACTTCAGAAAGTGCTCCCTCAATAGCTCAGAATGTGCTCCCTCAATAGCTCAGACATTTCTCCCTCAGTACATCAGATCATGCACTCTCAAATCCTCATCTCGTTCTCCCTCAATGCCTCAGATAGTGCTTCGTCAGTACCTCAGTTACTGCTCTCTCAATACCTCTGAAAGTGCTCCCTCAGTACTTCGGAAAGTGCTCCCTCAATACCTCAGATAGTGCTCCCGCAGTACCTCAGAAAGTGCTCCATCAATATCACATATAGTTCTCCCTCAATGCCTCAGATAGTGCTCCCTCAATAACTCAAATAGTACTCCCTTAAGACCTTAGAAGGTGCTCCCTCAATATTATCAAAAAGTGCTCTCTCAGCCCCTCAGAAAGTGCTCCCTCTGTACCTCAGAAAGTGCTCCCTCAATACCTCAGATAGTGTTTCCTCAAAACACTGAAAGTGCTCCCTCAAGACCTCACTTAGTACTCCCCCAATACCTCAGATAGTGCTTCATCAGTACCTCAGATAGTTCTCCTTCAATGCCTCAAATAGTGCTTCCTCAGTGCATCAGATTGTGCTCCCTCAATAGCTCAGGTAGTGCTCCCTCAGTACCTCGGATAGTACTCCCTTAATACCTCAGAAAGTTTTCCCTCAATACCTCAGAAAGTGCTCCCTCAATACTTTAGATAGTGCTTCCTCAGTACATCAGATAGTGCTCCCTCAATAACTCAGAAAGTGCTCCCTCAATACCTCAGAAAGTGCTCCCTCAACATCTCAAAAAGTGCTCTCTCAGTACCTCAGAAAGTGCTCCCTCAACACCTAGAAAGTGCTCCCTCAGTACCTCAGTTAGTACTCCCTCAATACCTCAGATAGTGCTCCCTCAGTACCTCAGATAGTGTTTCCTCAAAACCCAGAAAGTGCTCCCTCTATACCTCAGTTAGTACTCCCTCAAGACCTCAGATAGTGCTCCCTCAGTACCTCAGAAAGTGCTTCCTCAGTACCTCAGACATTGCTCCCTCAATAGCTCAGAAAGTGCGCTCTCATGCACCTCAGAAAGTACTCCCACAGTACATCAGAAGATGCTCCCTCAATACCTCAGAAAGTGCTCCTTCA
>NW_025131907.1:0-1147 GCF_004010195.1 Chiloscyllium plagiosum
GCTGGTTCTACACAGCAATTAAATGAGAGTCTCTATTCGTATCATTCTCTTGCCTTCGCCCTGTAAATCTCCACATTGTTACTTTGGACATGAACACCGAATTCCCTTTTGTGTTCTTGAATCTGCCTCCTTGTCACGGTCAGACAGGGACAAGAAAGTGTTCTTCCTAATGTCACTTTTACTTTTTTTTCCAAATGCCTTGAAATCTCTGCCAATTTTTTGGGAAATTGAAAGGATTCTCATTCCTGCACATGAGGCTGAATTGATTTAATTTCTAACGTAAAGGACTGCGGATGCTGAGAATCAGAGACACAAAGAGGAGCTGCTGGAGAAACTCAGCCTGTTTGGCAGTACCTGTGGGAGAAAACAGAGTTCTGAAATATTGTCTCTGATTATCTTTCCACCGATGGTGCCTGACCTGCTGAGTTGCTCCTGCAGTTTCTGTTTTTGCTTTTAACTGAAAGTTTATTTCATCTTTCGTGATGAAACAACCAGACTCGCCATGTGCAGATATGTAACCCTTTCGAAACCTGTGAAGTGATTGTATTCAAACAAACCCAGCAATAACTCACTATTTCTCAGCTCCACAGGCAGAGAGACCTGGGAAATGAAGCTGTCAGTGTGGTTCTTTATTCGTGGGTCGAGTGGTTAATACGATGGATTTGAGATCGATTGCGGTTTCCCCACGCAGGTGTGAACCTTGCCGACTACAGTTGAGAAATGTCGTCAAAAAGAAAGGAAGACTGTTCCCCGGTTTCTTCTTTAAGATTCACATCAGTGGAGGGGTTGGAAATCTGCAAACCACTGCCTGTCAGTGTGGAACAATCAGATACCCACAGGGCTACTTTTGAGGCTATGAGCCAAGTGTTTGGAAATGAGGCGAGAACAGTGAGGGGCGTGAAGTCGTGATCGAAATGAAGCAGGCACCTGAGGACGAATGTGTTTTATTTGCCAGTGAAAGATACTGCTTCACCAAGTTGGGACAATGGAAGGGAAGCAGTGACGGTGATTATCTTTGGCTGTTCCTCTTGTGAATGTTCCCATTGCTGCGCATGTTCGTGTTAACGTCAGAACTCTGCAGCATGGTGGCGTCAGGTACCCACAGTGCCGGGGAGCAATGGATGACGCATCTGACTCCACCTACCTC
>NW_025131908.1:0-1147 GCF_004010195.1 Chiloscyllium plagiosum
CTTTGAGGTGATTTGGGAAATGTAATTGGAAAACGCAGGCAGGGTACGAAAGAGGCCCCTCATCTCTCTTTACAGAGCTTCCCCCCTCTGCAACTTGTGCTTCATTTGTTGGTCATGTTGTCGACTCAGATTCACTGTGAATACAGCCAATGGACCTCACCCACAAAATCCCCTGTTCTCCCTGACTGCAACATACACAAGCAGAATATTCATGAAAATAACAGTGTGTGAGAACATCAGAAACAGGGGCAGGTCATTCCCCAAACCTGCCTTTTCCTTCACTCAGATCATGGCTGTCTGAAATCCTCTTTCATACCCAATTCTTCATAGCCCTCAACTCTCTGACAGGTCAATATCCATGTACCCCTCTTCAAATACTTTCAGTCATCTAGCTCCCCCAACACTTTGAGAAGAGAAATTCTGACATTCAATATCACCTGTTTGAAGAAAACACTTGCTGCTCCTATACTATGGCCTATTAATATGAACAAAAGAGGTTGACACAAGAGTTCAGGTAAAAATGACTGGCCCTGATATCACGACAGTGGTTCACTTCTGTTGACATCAAGGAGCTGAACAAAACTGGACATCATGGGAATCAGAGTAAATTCTCCAGTGTTTGGAGTCAAACATGGTACAAAGGAAGATGTTCATAATCTCAGTCCTGGGTCAACTCTGTGGGAGCTTCCTCTTCACAAACAGCTTCAGCTGCTTCATCAATGTCTCCCCACCCCCACCCTCCCCACCATAAGATCAGAAGTGGTGATGGTCACTGAATTTTCTACAATGTTCAGAACATTTTGTCCGCCATCAGCTCCTGAACTGGTCTGTGTCCATGAGCAGCAAGACCCAGACTCTATTGAGGCTTGTGTTGTTAAAAGGTCCGTAACATTCTTGTAACAGCACTGCCTGACACTGCCTATTGCCACAGTAAAACAAGAGCTTATTCAGCACCTCACGCTATTTTCACAGGAATATGAGGAAGTCGTTCAGCCCATTGACACTGTTGGAGAAGAACAGGGACAGCCCATTCAGTGCCTCCAGCCTATTACTCAGGAAGAGAAGGAGTCCAGTGTGATCGGCCACACGAGAGCCCCTCGAAAATATTTGAAGACGGTAATCTAGACTCATTTTTGTATTTTAAAGG
>NW_025131909.1:0-1147 GCF_004010195.1 Chiloscyllium plagiosum
TGTAGGTGGATCAATAATGCAGGTTTAGAAAGATATGGTGGGGGAATGTCCGTCTCTTCGGCAGCACAGAGCCGACTCAATTGGCCAAATAGTTTCGGTCTGCATTGTGCATATTTCCATTAACTCTGATTCTATCAGTTTTTGTCCTTTTTTAAGTCTTTGGTATTTCACATCTCCCCTGAAATGTGGTTTGCAGAACAGGACAATCAACGTTTCGGGCATAAGCCAAACCGTTACCACTCGCTGCGTGGAAGAGGGACGCCTCATATCATGCCTTGGGACCCTGCAACCTTGCGGGATAAATATGGATTTCAACATCTTCCTCAATTTCCCCTCCCCCACATTATCACAGTCCGAAGTATCCAACTCGGCACCACCGTCCGGACCTATTAATCTTCCCACCCCCCCCCCCCCCCCCGAGTTATCACTTTATCTCCCGCCTCCATCTAATTATCACTTTCACAGGTACCTTCAACCAAAACCCAACTGCCGCCCATTTATCTCACCACCCCCACCTCAATGTCTCATTCCTGTTGAAAGGCTTATGCCAGAAGTGTCGGTACTCCTGCTCCTCGGATGCTGCCTGACCTGCTGTACTTTTCCAGCACAACAATCTCCTCTTGGCGAAGATAAATTAGCTTAGCTCGGGCTCTTCATCTGAGAGCGGAGAAGAGTGAATGAGGAAGAGATGAAGGTGTTCAGGAAGGGGATAGATACGTGTTGTAGGAATACATTTCTTTTGGGAAGGTTTTACAACCACAGATCTACGTTAATCGCTAGGGGTAGGATAACCAGAGGAGATACAGGAAGAACATTTTCATTCTGAGAGTGTTGTATAATTGAAACTCACTGTTTGAATGTGTGGTAAAGCTATGAGCCATTAAAACACTTCATTAGTATTTAGCCGAATACTTGAGAAGCAAGAGCCCACATGGATAAGGACCAGGTCCTGGAAGGTGGGGCGAAGAGAAACTGATATCTGATCAAAGATCCGAACACCGTACTGGAAATACGGAGCATGAAAGCATGGGAAGCATGGATACGCCTGTAGATATATTACAAGGGGTCTATGGAATGCTACACGAGTCATAAGGTCACTGTAGCAGGGTGGAGCCACTGTAGCTGGATGGGATTATCATAGTGGAAT
>NW_025131910.1:0-1147 GCF_004010195.1 Chiloscyllium plagiosum
TAATGTTCTGGGCCCTGGGCTCCAATCTTGGAGATGGCTGTGGGTCATCACACTGAGAACAGGTTCGGGGATGAACACGGTCCAAGGGGGCAACAGGTTTGCTTTCTGAGGCGTTGAGTGCATGAATGTTCTGTCGAGGTGCTTTGGGAATAAACATACTGAGGGGATGGTTTCTAAGGTATTGAGGGAGCACTATCTGTCAGTACAGGGTGCAGATGGTCGAAAGGTACAGATACACTTCATAGAACATAGAACATAGGACATCGAACAGTACAGCACAGAACAGGCCCTTCAGCCCTTGATGCTGTGCCGACCATCGATCCTCATGTAAGGGAAACCAAAAGTATGACCCCTCAAATTTCTGTGACCATATGCATGTCCAGCAGTCACTTAAATATCCCCAATGACCTCACTTCCACAACTGCTGCTTGCAATGCATTCCATGCTCTCGCAACTCTGCTTAAAGAACCCGCCTCTGACATCCCCTCTATACTTTCCTCAAAACAGCTTAAAACTATGACCTCTCGTGTTAACAATTTCTGCCCTGGGAAAAAAGTGTCTGGCTATCAACTCTACCTATGCCACTCATTATCTTGTATACCACAATTAGGTCCCCTGCCTTCCTTCTTTTTTCCACTGAAAGAAGTCCAAGCTCAGTCAATCTCTCTTTGTTAGATAAGCCCTCCATTCCAGGCAGCATTCTGGTAAACCTCCTCTGAACCCTCTCCAAAGCATCCACATCTTTCCTATAATAGGGCGACCAGAACTGGACACATTAATGAAAGCCAAAACACCATATGCTTTCTTAACAACCCAGTCCACTTGGGTAGCCATTTTAAGGGATCTATGTACCTGCACACCAATATCCCTCTGTTCCATCACACTGCCAAGAATCCTGTCTTTAATCCTGTACTCAGTTTTCAAATTTGCTCAGTTTTCAAATTTGACCTTCCAAAATGCATCACCTCCATTTATTCAGGTTGAACTCCATCTACCACCTCTCAGCCCATCTCTGCATCCTGTCAATGTCCCGTTGCAGTCTACAACAGCCCTCCATACTGTCAACGACACCTCCCACCTTTGTGTCATCTGCAAACTTGCTGACCCATCCTCAAATCTCCTCATCCAAGTCATTAATAAAAATTAT
>NW_025131911.1:0-1147 GCF_004010195.1 Chiloscyllium plagiosum
TCCAAGCGGCGGGAACGTATATTGTCTGATTATCGTTGAAATGTTTTCTAAATGGTTGGAAGCGTTATCCATGTCAAAACAGGATGCCAGAGCCTAGGTTTTTCTAACTGAAATAATTCCATGATGGGGCATCCCTGAAAGCCTTTGTAGTGACAAATGACACCATTTATCAGTAATGCCTTGCAGCAGACCAGTAATTATTTGGGAATAAACATGTGACAACACTGTGCCTACCACCCAGCTTTTTAAACATTCAACATGGCCTGGCGAGCGATCGAATTCAGCAGAAAAAGCTGAGAAAACATAAAGACAGTTAGGTCCATGGCAAGGGGATGAGAAAATAAGAAGTCGAATGTTTCCCAGCCCTTGTCCTTGAGCGTGTCATAGGAAAAGCATAAAAGGAATACGTAAATTATGTTCAGGGCCCATAAACAAGGCGTTTTTGCCAAGTGTATTGGCCCCATGCAGTGGGTAAAAATAAAGCTTTTTCTTTGCTCTTGTTAGCATCTAAGTCCAGTCAGTTTAATTTCCACGACAGTCAGTGATCCACCTGACTGAGATTCTCTGGACCAGTCTCTCACACAGTAGGGGGTGTTATCATTTCCTGCTGTTCTTGGCATAGTCAATTTTTCTTCTCCATGTATCTTCTCCATGATACTAATCTATTGGCCGAATGGATTTTGTTTAGCTGTCAGTAACCTAGCTCTGTGAAATTATTGGGAATAAGTGATCTGGGATGATAGCCAGTATCAGCACACTACTCACAGTGTATGACACCCAGACAAAGGGCTTGCAATCCAGAGGTATTTCTAAATAAGACTTCTAACTTCTGTCTGTCCATATCTATCCCCCCTTCAAGCTGTCTTCTGATCTATCTAACTTCACCCTCATTTAACCCCTTTTCATCTCCCACTCAGTTTGTCGCTCCCCTTTCTATTCTCTCTCAATTTATCTCTCTTCACTTTCTTTCTCACACAATTTATCTCCACACACTCTCTCTAGCTCCAATTGGGCCGTTGGAAAGCTTGTGATCCCACGATGGGCTGACTGACTCCCAGTTGTGCTATGATAATTTCGCGGTTCTCTGACCCACAATAAGTATTTTCGGTGTCTTGACAGACACGCTGGTCCAGTGACACGTACAGTG
>NW_025131912.1:0-1147 GCF_004010195.1 Chiloscyllium plagiosum
AGAGAAGTGAGGGGGGAGGTGTGGGCGCAAGTTCTTTGTAGATAAGATCTTTGAGGAACCCTATTCTCTCCCGAGATACCCTTTATACCCTGTATTTGTCAAGGTCTTCGGATTCTCCTCAACTCAGTTTGCCATGTGCCCATGTCCCCTTTTTACCTTCATGATTTCTCACTTAAATACTCCCATGGGGAACCTTGCTGAAAGTCTGCCTGAAGTCCATGTAGATAATATCTGCCAATCTGCCCTCATCAATCCCCTTTGTTAGTTCTTCAAAAAAACTCAATCAAGTTTTTGAGACATGATTTCCCACGCATATAACCATGCTGACGATCCCTAAATAATCCTTGCCTTTCCAATTACATGTACATCTGGTCCCTCAACTGCCTTTATACTCTTCTAAGTATTCACTCAATCTATCCTGTCTATACCTGAATTATACTTCCTACTTTTTGTTGACAGCCTATACTTCTGCTCTACCCCATGGAGGAATTGTTTTCTCTGCACCTGCTCTTATCAAAACCTTTCATAATTTTGACCCCTCAGTCTGCTTTTCTTTTCAAGAAAGAAGTGAACAGCACGACCACTCCTCCCTGATATAAACACCCATAAATTTGTGTTTCACTCTTAAATCTCTTTTCATCCTCTACAGTGTTTGTGTGGCCATTCTATAACGTGGCAGCAAGAACTGCAGGCAATACTTTTAATTATAGTCTAAACCATTTTAACAGGGATCTAGCAGACATGCCTACTTTCAAATCTATCCTTTTAGAAATAAAGTTTATCGTTTTGTTTGCGTTTTGATGGTCTTCGTTTCTCCTTGGCAATTTTTTTTAGTGATTGATGTAATCGTGTGAGATCCCTTTGTTTGTCTCTCCCACCCAGACATGCACCGTCGAATAAGTGTCCTGCACATTACTGCTACCAAGATATAGCACGTTACATTCATCTATGTCGAACTTCATTTGCCAATTATTTCACCATATTATAAATTTATTAATGACCTCCTGTAAATTCTTCCAGTCCTCAGATCTGACTAGCTTACCACATTCCCTAACATTTTGATGTCATTGAATTGCTAAATATTTTTACTTTGTGATAATTAGAGACAGTATACAATTTGCAGTTTTACTTCATTTTGCTTTGTGTT
>NW_025131913.1:0-1147 GCF_004010195.1 Chiloscyllium plagiosum
ATCCTGAACCCCTCACACTTACTGCGTCACTATTACACTGACATCCTCAAACTTACTGCGTCACTATCTCCCTGATCCTATTACCCTTACTGTGTCACTATCACCCTGATACCTTCACACTTACTGTGTAAATATCTCCCTGACCCCTCACACTCACAGCATCACTATCACCCTGACCCCATCACACTTATTGCGTCACCTTCTCCCTGATCCCCTCACAATTAGTGCGTCACTATCTCCTTGATACCCTCACACTTACTGCATCACTATCACCCTGAACCCCTCACACTTACTGCGTCACTATCACACTGACACCCTCAAACTTATTGCGTCGCTATCATCCTGATCCCATCACACTTACTGCGTCACTATCTCCCTGATCCCCTCACACGTACTGCGTCACTATCACCCTAACTCATTCACACTTCCTGCGTCACTATCTCCCTAATCCCATCACCCTTACTGAGCCACTATCACCCTGATACCTTCACACTTACTGCATCACTACCTCCCTGATCCCTCACACTTACTGTGACACTATCACCCTGACACCCTCACACTTCCCGTGTCACTATCACCCTGATCCCATCACACTTACTGCGTCACTATCACCCTGACTCCTCACACTGATACCCTCACACTTACTGTGACACTATCTCCCTGATCTCCTCACACTAACTGCGTCTCTATCTCCCTGACCCCATCACACTTACTGCATCACGATCTCCCTGATTCCCTTACACTTACTGCGTCACTATATCCCCGATCCTCTCACAATTAGTGTGTCACTATCAACCTGACAACCTCACACTTACTGCGTCACTGTCACCCTGAACCCCTCACACTCACTGCATCACTATCTCCCTGATCCCGTCACCCTTACTGCATCACTATCACGCTGACCCCATCACACTTACTGTGTCACTATAACCCTGACCCCATTACACTTACTGCGTCACTATCTCCCTGACCCCACACACTTACTGCGACACTATCATGCTGACACCCTCACAATTACCGTGTCACTATCATCCTGATCTTCTCACACTTGCTGCGTCACTATCTCCCTGATCCCATCACCCTGATCCTATTACCCTGACCCCCTCACACTTACTGTGTCACTATCATCCTGATCCCATCAGACTTA
>NW_025131914.1:0-1147 GCF_004010195.1 Chiloscyllium plagiosum
ACGGAATGGAATGACTGAGAGATCCCGGACCGGAGTGTGAGGACACGGAGCGGACTGACAGACCCCGGACTGGAGTGTGAGGACACGGAGCGGACTGACAGATCCCGGACCGGAGCGTGAGGACACGGAGCGGACTGACAGGTCCCGGACCGGAGCGTGAGGTCACGGAGCGGACTGAGAGATCCCGGACCGGAGCGTGAGGACACGGAGCGGGCTGACAGGTCCCAGACCGGAGCGTGAGGACACCGAGCCGACTGAGAGATCCCAGACCGGAGTGTGAGGACACGGAGCGGACTGACAGGTCCCGGACCGGAGTGTGAGGACACAGAGCGGACTGACAGATCCCGGACCGGAGTGTGAGGACAGATCCCGGACTGGAGTATGAGGACACGGAGCGGACTGACAGATCCCGGACCGGAGTGTGAGGACACGGAGCGGACTGACAGATCCCGGACCGGAGCGTGAGGACACGGAGCGGACTGACAGGTCCCGGACCGGAGTGTGAGGACACGGAGCGGACTGACAGATCCCGGACCGGAGTGTGAGGACACGGAGCGGACTGACAGGTCCCGGACCGGAGTGTGAGGACACGGAGCGGACTGACAGGTCCCGGACTGGAGTGTGAGGACACGGAGCGGATTGACAGGTCCCGGAACGGAGCGTGAGGACACGGAGCGGACTGACTGATCCCGGACCGGAGTGTGAGGACACGGAGCGGACTGACAGATCCCGGACCGGAGCGTGAAGACACGGAATGGACTGACAGGTCCCAAACCGGAGTGTGAGGACATGGAGTGGACTGACAGATCCCGGACCGGAGTGTGAGGACATGGAGCGGACTGACAGGTCCCGGAACGGAGCGTGAGGACACGGAGCGGACTGACAGATCCTGGACCGGAGTGTGAGGACACGGAGCGGACTGACAGATCCCGGACCGGAGCCTGAAGACACGGAATGGACTCACAGATCCCGGACCGGAGCCTGAAGACACGGAATGGACTCACAGGTCCCGGAACGGAGCGTGAAGACATGGAGCGGACTGACAGATCCCGGACCGGAGCGTGAGGACACGGAGCTGACTGACAGATCCCGTACCGGAGTGTGAGGACACGGAGCGGAATGGACCGGTCCCGGACCGGAGCGTGAG
>NW_025131915.1:0-1147 GCF_004010195.1 Chiloscyllium plagiosum
TTCTGCAGGACCTGGTCCTGTCGTAGAAATTAAGTCGTCTTGACTCAACTGTGAGCAAGAGCAAAGAAACGAGCTGTATTTCAGTTCTGCAGATATGACCGCAGTATATTCAGCTCGATGCCTCAATGTAAGGGGTATCTGAGCATTGTCCAGATATTTTCCTTATACTGTTTCTTATCACGCTGTCAAGGGCATAGGCTTGAAAACTCAAGTTGTTATTCGTTCATTCCCTGATCTTGGGCATAATATTTCTCCAGCTTTCGTGGAGTTCGACTGTCGCAAGTTCGAGTTGAATGTTTGCAAAATTCAAACAGAGACAAGCTAGCTGCAAACCTCATCAAAGTATTGTTTACAGTGGTCAGCACAGCATTAAATTTTAGAAAATCTTTATGTTTCAAATTTCACTGTAAATTGATAATTGTTCATTATATTTTCCCGCTTTATGTCATTTTAGGACAACAAGGAAAACTACAGCATCAACAAAAAATACATTGCCAGGATAGCTATACATCAGAAAATGTTTAGGAAACACCAGGCCTTTTCTCAGATGCAACCTGCCTGTAACACAGCTTTGTGATGGTACCGTCACTGGCTCTTGAGTGCCCTCCACACATATCATGTTCACATGTCACACTCGTCAACATCATGGTAGGGTGGGGTCCGCCCAACCGGATTTTCCTGCAGTGGGACCACTAATAGTTTTAGTTTTTGGTATCCCACTGCACTCATAAGCAAGCGGCATTGGCAATTGCACAAGTAGGGCCCTATACACAACACTACGAATAAGACCAGTACAACAATTAGTAGCTCGTGTAGGATCCAATGCCCCCAATTCTCCCCGAAGGGAATTGAGCCATTGGAACGAAGAATCAGCTTTGGGGGAGGCGCTTGTACTTCATATGATTTATTACATACGTGATAATTTGGGACTCCACAGCAATATTAAAATGGCATGAGGTACCTGTCATATTGCAGACGCGCCTTCTCTCCCGGCCGTCAGTATGTCTAGCACTAATCGATTTTGTATCACTACTTCCCTAACTGCCACGAACTCAGTGTTAATGAGTGCTAGCCTTCCTCCATCTCATTTGCTAACAGTAATACACTATATGCGAGGCCATTAATCTTGTTGATTGCCTCTGTTTTC
>NW_025131916.1:0-1147 GCF_004010195.1 Chiloscyllium plagiosum
TCTCACCTTAACCAGAGGTGGGAAATAACTTCCTGTTTTACCAAACACATTCAGCTCACAAGAATTAACCTATAAGAATTAACTGATTATTTAACCATGAACTGAATGACCAATGCGATTGTCACTCACAAACCAATCACTGAAGATGGTGGACTGAATAAAGAATGTGAAAGGTTGAAAACGCCTTAATGTATGTGATGGTTCAGGATCCATCTTACTTCTTGCTGTAGAAAGTCGATTGTTTGCACTGGATTGAAGTGTCTCAGACAGTGAAAGCTAATTAGGCAATCTCATAGTTTAGCAGAAGAGGTGAGACCCTTGGAGATTAGAATTTCCATTTTATTTTGGTGCTGAAGGAACAAAGAATTGGAAATCCAACTCTACCAATGACATGAACTGTGGAGAAACAAACAAATGATGTGGGTACCGTGCATCCCCAAAGGGACATGGTCAGATTCAGTGAATGGGTAAAATACCATGACAAACTACAGCATATCTGGCAATCACACCTTCCATTGCTTCATCTAGATTATTTATATAAAGTATAACAGTTGAGGGTCCTGCATTGATCCCTGTGGCATACCACTCATTACATCTTGCCCAACCTGAAGAAGACTCACTGATGCTTTCACTTAACTTATGTCTATGCCATGTTGTGAAGGTGCCGGTGTTGGACTGGAGTGGACACAGTTGAAAATCACACAACGCCAGGCTTTAGTCTAACAGGTTCATTTGAAAATACAAGCTTTGGACTATAAATCTGTTGGACTATAACTTAGTGTCTATTCTATCTATGCCACACCATAAGTTATTAGTTTCCACTGAGCAGCATGGTGGCTCAGTGGTTAGCATTGCTGCCTCACAGCACCAGGGAACCAGGTTTGATTCCAGGCTCAGGCAACTGTCTGTGTGGAGTTTGCACATTCTCCCTGTGTCTGTGGGTGAGTTTCACACTATAGGGAATCTAATCTAATCTCACAATAACCTTGGATTTGACATCTTATTGACTATCTTCTGAAAGAGCTGAGTATTCTCCTCTTGATGATCCCATTCAGACAGAGAGGATTGAGTGCTGGAGTGAGTGTGAAGGAAAGAACTCACATTGAGTTCCAGGGAATACTGCTTTTTCATATTTTGAGAATTCCCT
>NW_025131917.1:0-1147 GCF_004010195.1 Chiloscyllium plagiosum
TATAAACCCCTGTACCCCTCGATGTGTCTCTCTCTCAGCTCCCTGTTACCCTGAAGATAATATAAACCCCTGTACCCCTCAATGTGTCTCTCTCCCAGCTCCTTGTTACCCTGTATATAATATAACCCTCTGGACCCCTCGATATGTTTCTCTCCCAGCTCCCCGTTACTCTGTATATAATATAACACCCTGTACTCCTCGATGTGACTCTCTCCCAGCTCCCTGTTACCCTGTATAGAATATAACCCCCCGTACACCTCGATGTGTCTCTCTCCCAGCTCCCTGTTACCCTGTATATAATATACCCTCCTGTACCCCTCGATGTGTCTCTCTCCCAGCTCCCCGTTACCTGTGTATAATATAACCCCCTGTAACCCTCGATGTGTCTCTCTCCCAGCTCCCCGTTACCCTGTATATTCTATATACCCCTGTACACATCGATGTGTCTCTCTCCCAGCTCCCTGTTACCCTGTATATAACGCCCTCTACCCCTCGATGTGTCTCTCTCCCAGCTCCCTGTTACCCTGTATATAATATAACCCCCTGAACCCCTCGATGTGACTCTCTCCCAGCTCCCTGTTGCCCTGCAAATAATATAACCCCCTGTATTCCTCGATGTGTCTCTCTCCCAGCTCCCTGTTACCCTGTATATAACGCCCTGTACCCCTCAATGTGTCTTTCTCCCAATTCCCCGTTACCCTGTATATAATATAACCCCCGCACACCTCGATGTGTCTCTGTCCCAGATCCCCGTTATCCTGTATATAATATAACCCCCTGTACACCTCGATGTATCTCTCTCCCAGCTCCCTGTTACCCTGTATATAATATAACCCCCTGTACCCCTCGATGTGCCTCTCTCCCACCTCCCTGTTACCCTGTATATAATATAAACCCCTGTACCCCTCGATGTGTCTCTCTCCCAACTCCCTGTTACCCTGTATATAATATACCCCCTATACCCCTCGATGTGTCTCTCTCCCAACTCCGTTACCCTGTATATATTACCCCCTATACCCTTTGATGTGTCTCTCTCCCAGCTCCCTGTTACCCTGTATATAATATAACCCCCTATACCCCTCAATGTGTCTCTCTCCCAGCTTCCCGTTACGATGTATATAATATAACCCCCTGTACCCCTCGATGT
>NW_025131918.1:0-1147 GCF_004010195.1 Chiloscyllium plagiosum
GCTGTTCCAGCAATAAAGTTTCAACCATAAATGAAATTGGTGTAATGAGAAGGAACGCATTTTTCTTTCCGCCCTACATTCCATCTTGTCTTTCTATGAACTTACATCGATAGAAAGAGAAACAAATAACAAGAGACCGGGAGCACAAGTTTATCCAGTGGTGTTGTTCATGAGTATCTTAACCTAACACTCCACATAATGATTTGATCAGTAATTCAAACAGTCACTCGGAATTGGAACCGCCGAAAAATTCTCCAGAGAAACGAACCCTTCATTCTTGCACAAATTTCTGCTGTGTGTGAATCGTACAATGATCCATAATCCAGCGTGATCACTGACTTGCCAACTGTATAAGGTCCACCAACGTTCTTCAGCAATCCCAGCTTCTGTACACAGCCACCTGTGCTGTGCCCAGTGTCATTTGTTGACCCCAGGTCACAGCACATTTCTTCTTCCTGAGCTTATGTGCCTGGTTCCTGATCTGTCTGATCAGTTTCATAAACCTTTACTATCACGTCATCCTATCCCCTTACAAGTCTGAACTTATGAATAAAATAAGGCGTTAGACCAAATGTTAAACCACTGGAAGCTTGCCACTCAGCCCATGGAGTCTGCCCCACCATTCAACGAACTCATGGTTAATATGATAATCTTTAACTCCTTGCTGCTCAGTTACCTCGACAAATTTTCATCATCTTTCTGGCTAACTATCTGGCACAGTTTGAAGATTGTGATTTCCTGAAGAAGGGCTCATGCCCCAAACGTCGATTCTCCTGCTCCTTGTGTGCTGCCTGACCTGCTGCGCTTTTCACCAGCTGAAAAATGCCACAGATGTTTTGGTCCCTGAGCAAGAAATTACTCCTCATTTCTGAATTAAATGGACAATACCTAATTCTGAGATTATCTCCTCTGGTGCTCTCCTCGCAGCACAAGGGCAAACCATTGGCCCGTATCTACCCTGTCAAGACCCCACGAATATTGAACGTTTATAATTCTCCCCTTCACCTCCTTTGTTTCTCGGGGAATAATCCCAGCCTAACCAATCATTCCACCAAGCTCCATTTTATACAGAGTTGGCAACATCCTCGTAAGTCTCTGTTGTCCCCTCCAGCATCTTACATGCTATTAAGACAGCTGGAGAAATTTC
>NW_025131919.1:0-1147 GCF_004010195.1 Chiloscyllium plagiosum
CATTACATTTGTTTTCTTAATCACAGACTCAACCAACAAGACAACGTTTAGAGAATCCTGGAAACACGTTCCCAGATCCCTTTGTACTTTATGAATTTTCTCACCATTTAGAAAATAGCCCATGCCTGTATTCTGTTTTCCAAAGTGCAAGACCTCGCATTTTCTCACGTTGAATTTCATCAGCCATTTCCTGGACTACTCTTCTAAACTGTCTAAATCTTTCTGCAGCCTCCCCACCTCCTCAGAACTACCTGCCTGTCCATCTAACTTCGTATCATCGGCGAACTTTGCCAGAATGCCCCCAGTCCCTCCATCCAGATCATTAATATATAAAGTGAACAGCTGCAGCCCCAGCACTGAACCTTGCAGGACACCATATGTCACTAACCAACATTCCGAAGAAGAACCTTTTTATCCCAACTCTCTGCCTTCTGTCAGATAGCCAATCCCCAATCCATGCCAGTAGCTCACCTCAAACACCATAGGCCCTCACCTTACTCAGCAACCTCCTGTGAAACCCCTAATCAAAGGCCTTTTGGAAGTCTAGGTAGATAACATCCACTGGGTTTCCCTGGTCTAACCCACTTGTTACCTCTTCAAAGAATCCTAACCGGTTTGTCAGGCATGAACTCCCCTTACTAAATCCATGCTGACTTGTTCTAATCCGACCCTGCACTTCCAAGAATTTAGAAATCTCATCCTTAACGATCGATTCTAGAATTTTGCCTACAATTGATATTAGGATAATCGGCCTATAATTTTTGATCTTTTATCTTGATCCATTCTTGAACAAGAAGGTTACAAGTGATTTTCCAATCATTTAGAACTTTCCTTGACTCCAGTGATTTTTGAAAGATCACAATCAATGCCTCTGCTATTTCCTCAGGCACCTCCCTCAGAACTCTAGGATGTAGCCCATCAGAGCCAGGAGATTTATCGATTTTTAGACCTTTTGGTTTTTGTTTTGGCACTTACTCTTTTGTAATGGCTACCATACTCAACTCTGCCGCTGATTCTCCTTAACTGTTGGGATATTACTCATGTCTGGGTTTGGGTGGAGGTTGTGGTACACAGTGTTCGACAGGTGGTGGGGAGTCCATGCCAAATGTTGACATTCTCCTGATTGCATTGGGTATCCAAGCTGGGA
>NW_025131920.1:0-1147 GCF_004010195.1 Chiloscyllium plagiosum
GTATAAGTGACAAAAGGCAGTGGACCCACTATTGTTCTTTGCGGCACACCACCGTTCACAGGTCTCCAAGTTTAAAGAACAAGTGTCCACTGTCACGCCCTGTCTCCAATTTTCAAGAAAATTTTGGATCTAAGAGGCGAGCTCGCCCTGTATTCCAGGCAGGCTGACCTTGCTAACCAGTCTACCATGTAGAACATTTTGGTTTTCATATTGAATTCCACAAAGACAACATCCACTGTCCTGCCTTCAACAATCATCTTCATCGCTTCCTCAAAAAATTCCACCGAGTCAGTGAGACGTGATCTCCAATGTACAAAGCCCTCTTCAGTCCTTGTCTTTCCAAATGCGTATACATCCTTTTCCTCAAAATCCCCTCCAACAATTTAGTCACCATTGAGGTCAGGCTCACCAATCTATAGTTACCTGGTTTTTCCTGACTTTCTTAAATAATGACACTATGTTAGCAGCCCTCCAGTCTTTTGACACCACACTTGTGGAAATCAATGAGCAAACATATCAGCAAAAGTCTGAGCAATCTCTTTCCTAGCCTCCCACAAACTTCTGGGATTCAACTCATCAGTCCCAGGAATTTGCTCACCTTCGTATGTTTTAAAATGCCCTACATCTCCTTGTAATATAGATACTTTTCAAGATATCACGATATAGTTTTTCATTCTCTAGCTCTTGTAACCCCCCTCCACATTAAATACAGTAGAGAAATACTTGCTTCCTATCCCTCCCATCTCATGTGGTTCCACACATAGGTAGCCTTACTGATCTATAAGGGGACCTATTCTCTCCCTAGTTAATCTCTTGCCATTAAAGGATTTGTAGAATTTCTTCAATGCCTCGTTAACCCTATTTCTAAAGCCATCTCATGTCCACATTTTTCTGGCCCGATTTCCCCATTGACTATGCAGTTTCTGCCCTTATACACCTCTCGGGATTTACTTGATCTCAGCTCTGTTTACCTGACATATGCCTCCTTCCTTACCTTGACCAGAGCATCAATATATCTAGCCATCCAGCACTCCCTGCACCCACCAGCCTTGCCCATCTTACAAAAAGGAACACGTTGGCTCTGGACTCTCTGAATCCAAGTTTGATGGCCTTCCATTTTCCAACATTCTCTTTACCTCCGAATAGG
>NW_025131921.1:0-1147 GCF_004010195.1 Chiloscyllium plagiosum
ATTTTCAGAATCATCGAATCATAGAATTCCTAGAGTGTGGAATCAAGCCCTTCTGTCTAACAAGTCCCCATCGATTCTCCAAAAAGTAACAGACCCAGATCCATTCCCTTACCCTATTATCCTATATTTACCCCTGACTAATGCACCTAACCTACACATCCCTGAAGACTATGGCCAAATTAGCATGGCCAATTCACCTAACCTGCACGTTTGGATTGTGGGAGGAAACTGAAGCACCTGGAGGAAACCCATGTCGACACAGAGAGAATGTACAAACTCCACACAGACCATCGCCCAAGGCAAGAAGCAAAACCTGAAGAGAAAGATGATGTATATGAGTGCTGTGAGGTGACAGTGCTAACCACGAAGTCACTGTGCCGCCCATAAGGACCCCCTTGAGGGTGACGGGGAGCAGCCCCAAGGTGTGATCCACATAGGCACTAATGACATGGGTAGGGAAAGGGGTGGGGACTTGGCAGAAATTCGGGGAGCTAGGGTGGAAGCTTGGAGCTAGAACAAACAGAGTTGTTATCTCTGGTTTGTTGCCTGTGCCAAGTGCTGGCGTGGCGAGATATAGGGAGAGAGAGGAGTTGAACACGTGGCTATGGGGGTGATACAGGAGGCCTAGATAATTGGGGCTCATTCTGGAGTAGGTGGGACCTCTACAAACAGGATGGTCTACACCTGAACCAGGGGGGTTCCAGTATCCTTGGTGGGGAACTTTTGATATTGCTCTTCGGGAGGGTTGAAACTAATTCAGCCGGTGATGGGAACCAAAATTGTAGTTACAGTGTCCAGGAGGGTGAGTGTAGTGAGGTCAGAAATATGGTTTCATGGTCGCAAGAGTGCACCAGCTAGCCAGAAAATGGTTTCAATGTCAGGAGCATCCGGAATAAGGTGGGTGAACTTGCAGGATGGGTTGGTATCTGGGACTTTGATGTTATGGTCGTTTCGGAGACATGGATAGAACAGGCACAGGAACGGTTGTTGCAGGTTCTGGGCTTCAGATGTTTCAGTAACAACAGGGAAGATGGTAAAAGAGGGGGAGGGGCGGCGATGTTAGTCAAGGACAGTATTATGGTGGCAGAAAGGACATTTGAGGACTCATCTACTAAGGTAGAATGGGCTGAGGTTAGAAACAGGAAAG
>NW_025131922.1:0-1147 GCF_004010195.1 Chiloscyllium plagiosum
GCGATGATTACTGCTGTTCGAAAAGAAGGACTCAATTAGGAGATGAACCAACCATGGTTGAAAAAAGCTGTCAAGGATACTATTGAATCACAAATTGATGAGCAATAGTTGAGGCCAGATTTAGTACATTTATTTCATGGACCATAAGCAGATGCACGGCAAGAATTTCAGCTGTGCTTCCTGAAATATCCCATGAAACCCCTGCCATTGCTGCTCCATTGCTGCTCTTCTCTCCTCGTCTCTGCTTCCTGTTTCCAGGTTCTCCTTCTCAAATTACACAGCGCATTCTTTCACATTATGCTCCCTACCCATTTCACCTTAAACTCTTTGATCAAGGCTACCTTCCATGCACTAGTATCAAGTTGCATTTTGTACCGCGGATTTGCCTCTGGTCTCAGTGTGAGTCGGAATCCCCATTCATGCTGTTATCCACCTCCCACTCACATCTCATTTCGGAAACTTTGCTTCTTGTAGTAAACCTTATTGAAAACACTTCTCCCCCTTTGCACTGAATTCACACTTTAATGCAAATTTAAAAAAGTATGTTCAGACTTCATCTCAATCTGCTTAAGGCAACTGCACGTTGCCCATGTGGTATGAAAATTCCATTTCGTACATACATCTGGCCAGAGCTACGTTTTCACTGTCGAGATCAACACTCCCTTTCGACAAATGATTTAAAGTGTTTGTCTGACTGTTGTCACTAGTAAAAGCTTCATCATGTATTGTAATCCTGAGAATAAATAAATCATAGTATGAAGTTTGGGCTGAGTGTTGGTTACCTGTCATTTTGAATATTGTTTCAAATTTGCAGTGTTTATCTTTAAATGCTTGTTCTTGAAGTTAGTACCAAACGGAGTGTGGGAGGTTGAGGGGTAACACTATAGCATTTTATAAAATCATCAGAGTCCTGGGCGGGGTGAACAGCCAACATCTTTTTCACAGGAAAGGGAAGTTCTAACATAGAGGACATAGGACAGTTACAAAATTTGACAGAGGCTTGGATAAACATATGAATGGTAAATGTTGAGAGACATATATGGGCCAAGTGCAAATAGATGGGATTAATTTATTTTGGAAACCCTGGCCAGCATGGACAAGTTGCACCAAAGTATCCGTTTGTGTGATATGACCGTATGAATCTCGA
>NW_025131923.1:0-1147 GCF_004010195.1 Chiloscyllium plagiosum
CTACATGCTGGGAGGGCAAATGCCCCTGGGTTACAGATCAATGCACTGGGGTGGTGTACACAGTCCTATATGCGGGGAGGGTAACTGCTCCTGGTTTACAGATCTATGCACTGGGGTGGTGTACACAGTCCTACATGCTGGGAGGGTAACTGCTCCTGGTTTACAGATTAATCCACGGGTGATCACTGCACAGGTCGCTGTGCTGGTCAGACTATCAGGTTGAGGTTTATAGATAATGCAATGATGTGGTTTGTGTAGCTCCCCGTGCTGGATGGTTACTTGTTTCAGGTTTACACATTAGTGCCCTGCTGTGGTCTGCACAGTTTCCCGTGCTGGACAGATATCTAGTCCGGGTTTGTAGATCAATGCAGTGCTGTGGTCTGCACAGCTCCCCGTGCTGGACAGATATCTTGTCCAGGTTTGTAGATCAATGCACTGCTGTGGTCTGCACAGCTAACCGCACTGGACAGATATCTAGTCCGGGTTATAGATCAATGCACTGCTGTGGTCTGCACAGCTCCACGCGCTGGACAGATATATGGTCTGGGTTTATAGATCAGTGCCCTGATCTGATCTGTGCAGTGTTCCACTCTGGACAGATTGATGGCTTGTATTGACCAGTCCAATGGATGAATCTGGACAGATTGCTGGGTTGTACTGAGCAGTGCACTGGCCTGGTCTGTACAGTGCTCCACGGTGAACAGATATCTCCTCTGGGTTGATGGTGTCTGGGCTGGTTCTGTGAGGTGGATTGAGAATGTGGTATTACTAATCATTTCAGCTGATCTGGCAATGCCTTTAGTTCCCATTCCTGTGATTGGACCCTCGTCTCTCACCGCATTAATGTTACAGTGTGTCCATGCATAGTACATCATGGTGGTGAGGTGGATAGGGGGGAAAGGTGATGGACAGGTCAAGGGATTCAAACGGAACGTTCTGTCCTCAACATTCTATATCTGACATTCCCCGGAACGTTCTGTCCCCAACATTCTATATCTGACATTCTGCAAAACGTTCTGTCCCCAATATTCTATAACTGACATTCCCCGGAACGTTCTGTCCCCAACATTCATAACTGACATTGTTCGGAACGTTCTGTCCCCAACATTCTTTTACTGCCATTCCCCGGAACGTTCTGTCCCCAACA
>NW_025131924.1:0-1147 GCF_004010195.1 Chiloscyllium plagiosum
AGTACTGGAAATCAACAAACCTGTTGGGGAGTGTGGAGTTTAGATATTGTGAGGAATTGCAGGAACAAGAAAATGAACAGGGATTTAGCTAGTTACAAAAACGTAGCAATTAAAAATATTCTGAATGGACTGGAAGATGATAGGTAAGGCTCCTGAAGGTTGAGAAAGAAATGCCAATATGTGGACTCAGAATTGAACATTCTCAGAGTGAATACACAGTTACAACATATTCACATTTGACCATGTCTTCAGTGAGGTGTTTGATAAGGTGACTTCAGTAAGACGTTTATAACGTGAGTTCAGTAAGGCATTTGATAAGGTGACTTCAGTAAGGTCTTTTTACAATCTGCCTGAATATCTGTTGTTCAATGTCAAAGTGGCAGTTGGAGGACATAAATTGCACTCTGATCAGAGGGTTGTACCAATTTTATTTTTGACCCATATTGCCTCAGTAGAGGAGCCGACCAGTGTATTCTCCCTGAGTGCAGATGTGACTTTCTTCATGATTTGTAATGTTACTCCTACACATTTTAAAATTTCCTCTCTATTTTGCCTCAAACAACAAAACCCTGGAAAGTTGAGCAGTCCCTTTCTCAACTGAGTCTCTGTAATGACCATAATATCATAGTCCCATGTACTAATCCAGGCTCTAATCCCATCTGTTTCACCGATAAGACTCCTTGTGTTGAAATAAACATACTTATATCCATTAGCAGCATCATGTTAAGTTACCTATCTCTGTGTGTCCTTCTTTTCGTATTTAGTGATAATTAGCAAATCACTTTTTGTGTTCAGATATGATTTTGCTTTCTCTTAGCTGCATTATATTTCGGAACATTTGAGTTCATGAGAATTGCAAGTCATACATGTGTGTGTCTCAATGTGTATATGTCTGAATTTCTCTGTTGGTTTACAATTGACATTGTAAGTTTCGATTAAAATATATAAATTCCATTTTCACAGTATTTGTAATGATAAAACATTTTTTTGAATATTGTTAAGGAACGGTCCTATTAGACTACGTCTACTGCACACGGACTATACTCATACATCAACACACTGCACCATGGCGTTTAGGAATGGACAATAAATAGTAGATCAACCAGCAATAGCGATCTTTCTGCGGACGTTATTTTCTTTAAATGAA
>NW_025131925.1:0-1147 GCF_004010195.1 Chiloscyllium plagiosum
TAAATTAAACTTCATTTATTTCAATGTAACAGGCCTCACCAGCCAGGCAGATATATTCAGGGAATGGTTAGGAACATGGTACTGGGATATCATAGCAATTACAGAAACATGGCTCAGGGATGGACAGGATTGGCAGCTTAAGATAGGATAGATGCTATTGGATGGATCAAAATGGGGACAAGAGAAGAGAGGGAGTGGTTTTTTTGACTGGGGATAATATTATGGCTGTACTTAGGGAGAATATTCGTGGGAATACATCCAGGGAAGTTTCTTGGATGGAACTGAGAAATAAGAAAGGGATAATCACTTTATTGGGATTGCATAATAGACATGCCAATAGTCAGTGAGAAACTGAGAGACAAATTTGTAAGGAGATCTAATTATATGTCAGAATAATAGGCTGGCTCTAGTAGGGATTTTAAGTTTCCAAATATAGACTGGGACTAGTGTTAAGGGCTTGAATGGAGAGGAATTTATTAAGTATGTACAAGAAAATTTTCTGATTCAGTATGTGGATGTACCTACTAGAGAAGATGCTAAACTTGACCTACTCTTGGGAAATAAGGCAGGGCAGGTGACTGAGGTGTCAGTGGGGGAGCACGTTGGGGCCAATGAATATAATTCTATTAGTTTTAAAAAGTGATAGAAAAGAATAGATCGGATCTAAAAGTTAAAGTTCTAAATTGGAGGAAGGCCAATTTTGGCAGTACAGGTCATTCTGGTATAACACGCGTTTCGGCAGTGCGATTTGGCTATAATGTCACTGAAGAATTAGGGGATAGTATTTTGAAGAACGCTTACCTCTGTTGGCAATAGCACGATTCCAGTGGGGATCAGTTTGCACGCTTTATTCTGCGTATGCGCTGATGTGCGCGCTGAAATCTCTGCATGCTCCAGTGTCCGTGCATGCATGCACGATGTCAGTGCCAGTCTTTGTGTCGCTCTACACATGCACGATGTGAGCTCCGGTCTTCATGTTGTTCTGCACATGTGCCAATGTCAACTGCTGATAAAGCAGCTTTCTGTGAGAGGTTCTGCACAGAGAGCAGCTTTCTTACACTTTTTAAGTGTATTGTGTTAAATTTACTTTTATTTTGTTAATAAATACAATTTCAATCTTCATTCATGCTGTACTATACTTTGCGTT
>NW_025131926.1:0-1147 GCF_004010195.1 Chiloscyllium plagiosum
ATGGATAAATAGATATTAATAACCAGGAGATTTGGAGTCTCCTCAGTTTAGGGCACTGATTGTATGGTGGCTGGTTAAAATTTTTATAACGAGAAAATTTAGAGTCTCCTCAGTTTGGGGCAGTGACTCTGTGCTGGCTGATTAAATAAATATATGTAACCAGGAGATTTAGAGTCTCCTCAGTTAATGGCTCTGATTCTGTGATGTCTGGTTAAATATGTATAACCAGAATATTTATAGACTCCTCAGATTAGGCCACTGAAAATTTCCTGGTTTTATATATTTATGTATTTATCCATCCAGCACATAGTCTGAGCCCTAAAAAGAGGAAACTGTAAATCACCTAGTTATATAAATGTATTTATCCCGCCAGCCCACAGTCAGTGGCCTAAGCTGAGGAGACTCTAAATCTCCTGGTTATATATATTTAAATGGACAGCGCAGAGTCAGTGCTCTTAAATCAGGAGAATCTAAATCTCTTGGTTTTATGTATTTATTTAACCAACCAGCACAGACTCAGTGCCCTATAATGCGCATAATCTAAATTTCGTGGTTGTGTTTATTTATTTAATCAACCAACATAGAATCAGTATGGTGGCTGGTTAAAATTTTTATAACGAGAATATTTAGAGTTTCCTCAGTTTGGGACACTGACTCTGGGCTGGCTGATTAAATAAATATATGTAACCAGGAGATTTAGAGTCTCCTCAGTTAAGGGCACTGATTTGCTGATGTCTGGTTAAATATGTATAGCCAGAATATTTATAGACTCCTCAGATTAGGGCACTGACTCTGTGCTGGCTGGTTAAATAAATACACATAATCAGGAGATTTAGTGTCTTCTCAGTTTAGAGCACTGACTCTGTGCTGGCTGGTTAAATAAATATATATAACCAGGAGATTTAGAGTCTCCTCATTTTAAGGCACTGATTCTATGCTGGTTGATTAAATAAATAAACACAACCACGAAATTTAGATTATGCGCATTATAGGGCACTGAGTCTGTGCTGGTTGGTTAAATAAATACATAAAACCAAGAGATTTAGATTCTCCTGATTTCAGAGCACTGACTCTGTGCTGTCCATTTAAATATATATAACCAGGAGATTTAGATTCTCCTCAGCTTAGGCCACTGACTGTGGGCTGG
>NW_025131927.1:0-1147 GCF_004010195.1 Chiloscyllium plagiosum
CTGCAACAAGTTAAGGAAAGACTGATGGTAACACGAGCTCGTTTTGAGCTGCGCTGATGTGTTGGCAGCAAGAAAGGCATCGTTCAACTCACCTCATTCCGGATGACGGGCTCGAAATGACCAGTGGTATCTGGCTGAATTAGTTCAGGCTCTGGAATGTAAAAAAACTTCAAATATGAAAGTACAGTGAAAGGAAATGGTTCACAGAGCGGGGAATTCCAAGTGAAACAGTGACGGTGATTATGTTTGCTGATTTTTCACCTTGTGAATGCTGTTTCCTTGATGTCGACGTTTACATTACCTATAGACAAACTGTCACAGCCAAACCTGGTCTTTGGGTCAGTGACGGAATTGGTAACACGCCTGACGTCGAGTTAGGGGATTGTCGGTTGGCATTTAAAATCATGAGGATGCAGTGTGCTAGTCCATTCCTGTTGTCTGTCAGGAACGGAAGGGTTTGGGTTTTCGAATTTACAGTTTCTTTCGTCCACTTCAAATTCTAGCTCAGAGCAACGTCTCTCATTGTCTGTAGAACTGGCTTTGGTTTAAACAAAAGCTGTCTTTAGACGGTTGAACTTGCATGTTGGAGCGGACAGCTGAAGTGAAGCACAAGGAGCTGGTCAAAACCTGAGAACTCTGCCACTCATGGGGAATGTGTCTGTGTGTCTCTTTCTGTGGGAGACACGACGTGGGTAATAACACAGTGTGACTATGTCAAACTTCAATCCCATTGTTGTGTCATCTAAGATCAAAGCGAGAACCTCAATGCCATTTACACTGGAAACATCAGAACACATAAGGTTATGGACCAAAGCTGGAAACTGGGAATGTCTTTAAACCAGACTGCACCATGGGTCAAATGGGATTTTCCATTCTGCCAAACTTGAAGACGAGTAGAAAACAATCTGCAGTGAAACTGATCAGAAATGAAAGGGAAAAGCAATTTCATTGACAATAAGTGCAAGAGCGTCTGTCTTGATTCAGTGTAATGTCGTAGTTAGGATTTGGAACTAGAACTGCCATGGCATTAGTTCTATTTTCGGACAGGGAATGAACGTTTTATTGTGCAAGTATATCGTTGGACCAGTATTTTTGACCACTGGTCCGAACCTGGTAATGCTTGGATTTGTGCCAGGTTATCAAAAAT
>NW_025131928.1:0-1147 GCF_004010195.1 Chiloscyllium plagiosum
TTTATTACAATTCTGTGAGAAGGAGCAAAGCTTGTTTGTTCCTATTTCAGTACATTTTCATTATCAGTGGGACTGGATGAGAGATCCTACTGTTGCTGCGCATGGAGTGTGAAGCCTGAAACTGTTATACGGCCTGGAAAGAGGAACTCACAGCAGTGAGGGGCAGTACATGCGTTTACTTGTGGCTGAAGCTTCGGACATGGAGAAACCGTGGAAGTGTGGTAACTGTGGGAAAGGCTTCCGTACTCCGTCTGACCTGGAGATTCATCGACGCATCCACACCGGGGAGAGGCCGTTCTCCTGTCCCAAGTGCGGGAAGGGCTTTACCCAGGTCTCTGGCCTGCTTAGGCACCAGCGGATCCACACGGGGGAGAGGCCTTTCAGCTGTCCCGAGTGTGGGAAGGCCTTCAGTGATTCATCCTCCCTACTGACCCACCGGCGAGTCCATACGGGAAAGAGGCCGTTCAGCTGCCCCGAGTGCGGGAAGGCCTTCAGCCGTTCCTCCAATTTGCTGGCCCACCAGCAGGTCCACACAGGGGAGAGGCCCTTCTGCTGTCCTGATTGCGGGAAGACCTTCAGCTATTCCTCCTCCCTGCTGACCCACCGGCGAGTCCATACGGGGGAGAGGCCCTTCAGCTGCACTGAGTGTGGGAAGGCTTTCACCCGGCTCCTCCCACCTCCGGAGCCACCAGCGACTTCACGTGCCATTGCAGGGGGACTGACAAAGCGACTGTCGAGTGCCGTTATCGACTGGACTATTAACCCAGTTCTGGGATCTGTTGGGTTTGAATACCACCGCGGCAGATGGCGGAATTGGAATACGGTCAATTGGAATAACGATGAAACCATTTTTTGTGGGGGGGGAGAGAAAACCCCAATCTAATTCATGCCCTTTTTAGGGAAGGAAACTGCAGTTCTGGGAAAGGATTAACTCAGTTGTCCCAGCTGCATCCTTTATCTGGTCTGGCCTACACGTGACTCCAGACCCACAGCAGTCTGTTTCACTCCACACTGCCCCCGTTCCCGGCCCCACAGGTTAAGGCTGTACCAAGGATCCAATTACAAAGGGACAACTCTGTGCTGACCCATAGTAAAGAAAGTGAGGTGGGCGGGGGGGGTGCGGGGGAGTGTGTGCGCTTTGACCTTG
>NW_025131929.1:0-1147 GCF_004010195.1 Chiloscyllium plagiosum
ACTGTGAGGCAGCAGTGTTAACCACTGGGCCACCGTGACACCAACTCTGAACAATTAAGGATGGGCAATAAATGCTGCCCTAGCCAGTGATGCCCTTATCCAATGAATGAAAAAGCAATGTACAGTCTCACACAGAGTCAGAAACTAACCCTTTTATCTGTCAGCCAGGGCTCCCTGGTTAGACAGCCCCAATCAAGGAACCCAGATTCTATGAGGTCGAGCCAGCTGACCTTGTTACAATCAGCACATTCCCCGTCACCAGACCACTCTGAGCAACTTACAACCAAACGTGAATCCACTGTTGCAACGAAGAAAACATCACAACTAACATCACTGAAAGCATATGGCAGCATGATGGCTCAATTGTTAGCACTGCTGCTTCACAGCACCAGAGACACAGGTTCGATCCCAGCCTCGGGTGACTGTCTGTGTGGAGTTTGCACATTCTCCTTGTGTCTGCGTAGGTTTCCTCTGCGTGCTCCGGTTTCCTCCCACAGTCCAAAGATGTGCAGGTTAGGGTGGATTGGCCATGCTAAATTGTCCCATGGTGTTCAGGGGCGTGTAGGTTAGATGCATTATTTTTGGGTAAATGCAGAGTAATAGGGTAGGGGAATGAGTCTGGGTAGTTACTCTTCGGAGGGTCAGTGTGGACTTGTTGGGCCAAATTTCCACACTGTAGGGATTCTATGAATTTGTGCTCCATAAGCTCCCACACACAGCGACGTGGTAAAGATCAGATTATTTGTGTTCTGGGTTTGCAGTTTGGATTGTGAGATAAATATTGGCTGTGACACTGGGCAGATTTTCCGTGCTGTTTCTTTCGATTGCAAACTCTGGGCTGTAAACCAGCTCAGCTATGTGGTGTTGTACCAGGTGTTTGGTACCGAAAAGGGGAGAATGAGCTCAGGAACTGAGTGGCCCTGGCATGACCCAAACTGGGGGCATTGGTGAGCAGCCGATTACTAAGGACGGGTGACTTGGTGGCATTGCACTTCTCCTGGGATCCCGACCGAAGCCAAGAACTTATCCTGGGATCCCGACCATCTCAGCTCAGTCATACAGCCCTCCATTTGCAACAGCAGCGGGAGCAGTGAGAGCAAGGACCAGGGGGTTCCTGGGAAGGTCAGTTCTCCTCTTAAATACCCAC
>NW_025131930.1:0-1147 GCF_004010195.1 Chiloscyllium plagiosum
AGTGGGTTACAGTATGTAATATAATTGAGGGGATCTTTGGCTTTATATAAATGATATCACATAACGGAGAGTGAGTTAGAGTCTTTAATCTGGTCGAGGGGATGGTGAGTTTTTAATACATGGTGGAACATAAACGGAGGAGTGATGCACAGTGTGCAATCTAATTGAAGTGATCTGGGGTTTTATACACGGGATTACATATATCGGGAAGTGAGGTACAATATGTGATCTAATCGAGGCCATCTGATGTATAGATGGAGGATAACGAGTACCGGGGAATGATTTACAGTGTGTAATCCAATCGAGTGGGTCTGGTGTTTTAAACAAAGGAAATACATACCGGTGAGTGAGTAACTGTGCACAATCTAACTGAGGGAATCTGGGGTTTTATATACAGGATAAGTATATGTGTCTACATAAATTCCACAAACATCCGGAATAAAGTGGGTGACCTTGCAGCATGGGTTGGTACCTGTGACTTCGATATTGTGGCCATTTCAGAAAAATGGATAGAGCAGGAACAAGAATCGTTGTTGCAGGTTCTGGGATTTAGATATTTCAGTAAGAACAGAGAAGATGGTAAAAGAGGTGGAGGTGTCGCATTGTTCGTCATGGATAGTATTACAATGACAGAAAGAACGTTTGAGAAGTTGTCTATTGAGGTAATATGGACTGAGTTTAGAAGCAGGAAATGAGAAGGTACCCGATTGGCTGTTTTCTATAGGCTTCCAAATAATTCTAGAGACGTAGAGGAAAAGAGAGAAAAGATAATTCTGGATAAGTGCAAAAGTAACAGGGTAGTTGCAATGGGGGAGTTCAACTTTCGAAATCTAGATTGAAAATAACATAGATGGAGTGCAGTTAGGTCAGTTTTTGTCCAGTGTGTTAAGGGTGGTTTCCTGATACAGTATGTAGAAAAGCTAACAAGGGCAGAGGCTGAATTGGATTTAGTACGAGGTAATGAACCACGCCAGGTGCCAGATTTTCAGGTAAGTGAGTACTTTGAGGATAATGATCACAATGTGGTTGCGTTAAAGCCGGGCAAGAGTTATTGTTGGGGGAAAGACAATGATGATGCGATTAGGCTAGATTTAGGTTGCAGATAATGGGGAAAGAAGCTGCAGGGGATTGGCACAGTTGAAATGTG
>NW_025131931.1:0-1147 GCF_004010195.1 Chiloscyllium plagiosum
TGACCTATATGTGACTCCAGACACACAGCAACACAGTTGATTCTTCGGTGCTCTCTGGAATGGGCAATAAATGTTGTCCTTCACAGTGAACGTCTGTTCCCATATATGAACACAGACATCATGCTGCAGTTATAGAAATCACATTTAAAAGATCGCTTGAATTATTGTGAGCAGAGTCAGGCAGCACATCTCAGAAAGGATGTATTAACCTTGGTGGGAGTACAGTGTAGATTTGCAAGAACTTGGACTTGTGTGATTTAGTTATGAGGAGAGACTGTAAAAATCAGGCTTCCTTTCTCTTTCGCTTGAAATTAAAAGACAAAGTGCATAAAGATAACCTAATTTCACTGTTTGGGGATTCTGGAGCAAAGGGACTTTGTCGGAGAATTCAGGCCAATATGTTCAGGAAACGTGTTAGGAAGCACTCCCACATAGAAAAGCTGGTGGATGTTTGTCACTCTCTGGCACAAATGGTATGAATGCTGGATCAGTTGTTCGTTTCAAATCTGAAATAGATGTATTTTTGTTCAGCAGAGGTATTAAGGGAAAAGGTAGAAGTGTAGGAGTATGAAATTAGCTTACAAATAAGCCACCGCGTGGCAGAACAGGTTTGAGGGGCTGAATAGCCTTTTATCATGCCCCGACAGCTCTTAATCTCCTCTCATAGAATATCCACGGTATGGACATACTAAAACGTGATGTTCAGAAGTGCCCAGAGCTCAGTTTTATCGCGTTACAAGTCATTTGCTCTTCAAGAATTCAAATCAGATTTCCTACCCTCTACTGTGGTTGTAACAGTGAATTCTGTAAGCTTAGCAACATTTCCCTTCCCTTTGCACTCTAACTATCATATGGCTTTTTGCACGCCTGCCCAATCTACCCAGTCACTTTCCAAAAGCCGTACATTTCCAAGTCTTGATGTTATAATGTCCTATTCAGGATTGGGGCAGTTTACCTACATTATCTCGCCATACCAACCATATTAGAACTTTGTCACTCCCTACGATATCTGCCAATAGTCAGTCAGTTTCACTGGTTACCGGTGTAAAAGGCACCCAGATATATCCTACTAATTGATAGTGAATAGCTGAATTTTTTGAATACAGCAAGCAGCCCTTATTTCAAAGGAACCACTCAAATACGACTC
>NW_025131932.1:0-1147 GCF_004010195.1 Chiloscyllium plagiosum
CATGGCCAATCCACCCTAACCTGCACATCCCTTAGCACGAAGGGACAATTTATCATAGCCACCCCCACCCCCTAACCTGCACATCCCTAGGCACTATGGGACAATTTAGCATGGCCAATCCACCCTAACCTGCACATTTTTGGACTGTGGGAGGAAACCGGAGCACCCGGAGGAAACCCACGCAGACACGGTGGTGGGGGGGGGAGAATGTGCAAACCCCACACAGACAGTCGCCCCCGAGGGGGTGGGGAATCGAACTCAGGTCCCTGACGCCATGAGGCAGCGGCGCTAACCACTGAGCCAGAGAATGTGACAGTTGGCGGACAGAAAGGCTCAGTTCGAAATCCGTCAACTCGACCTCAACCGAGCGGGAGATGCTGACGATGGAATCCCATCCTAGTTTTGAAACTGCGATTCCGCACCCACACCACTTCCAGGCCGACACAGCTGGGCGGAGGGAGTGACCCCTTCTCTCAGTGATTATAGTGGGAGCGATTCTCCAGGCCGGGCGGAGGGAGTGACCCCTTCTCTCAGTGATTATAGTGGGAGCGATTCTCAGAGCTGGGCGGAGGGAGTGACCCCTTCTCTCAGTGATTATAGTGGGAGCGATTATCAGAGCTGGGTGGAGGGAGTGACCCCTTCTCTCAGTGATTATAGTGAGAGCGATTCTCAGAGCCGGGCGGAGGGAGTGACCCCTTCTCTCAGTGATTATAGTGGGAGCGATTCTCAGAGCCTAGCGGATGGAGTGACCCCTTCTCTCAGTGATTATAGTGGGAGCGATTCTCAGAGCTGGGCGGAGGGAGTGACCCCTTCTCTCAGTGATTATAGTGGGAGCGATTCTCAGAGCCTAGCGGATGGAGTGACCCCTTCTCTCAGTGATTATAGTGGGAGCGATTCTCAGAGCTGGGCGGAGGGAGTGACCCCTTCTCTCAGTGATTATAGTGAGAGCGATTCTCAGAGCTGGGCGGAGGGAGTGACCCCTTCTCTCAGTGATTATAGTGGGAGCGATTCTCAGAGCTGGGCGGAGGGAGTGACCCCTTCTCTCAGTAATTATAGTGGGAGCGATTCTCAGAGCTGGGCGGAGGGAGTGACCCCTTCTCTCAGTGATTATAGAGGGAGCGATTCTCAGAGCTGGGCGGTGGGAGTG
>NW_025131933.1:0-1147 GCF_004010195.1 Chiloscyllium plagiosum
GCTGAGAGAGGCTCCTGTACACACTGTGCTCAGCGCTTCCCATCTGGGCTGAGAGAGGCTCCTGTACACACTGTGCTCAGAGAGTCTCATCTGGGCTGAGTGAGGCTCCTATACACACTGTGCTCAGAGAGTCTCATCTGGGCTAAATGTGGTTTCTGTACACACCATGCTCAGAGAGTCTCATCTAGACTGAGTGGGGTTTCTGTACACACTGTGCTCAGAGAGTCTCATCTAGGCTGAGTGAGGCTCCTGTACACACTGTGCTCAGAGAATCTCATCTGGGCTGAGTGGGGTTTGTGTACACACTGTTCTCAGAGAGTCTCATCTGGGCTGAGTGGGGTTTGTGTACACACTGTGCTCAGAAAGTCTCATCTGGGCTGAGTGAGGCTCCTGTACACACTGTGCTCAGAGAGTCTCATCTTGGCTGAGTGGTGTTTCTGTACACACTGTGCTCCGAGAGTCTCATCTGGGCTGAGTGGGCTTTGTGTACACACTGTGCTCAGAGAGTCTCATCTGGACTCAGTGAGGTTCCTGAAAACACTGTGCTCAGAGAGTCTCATCTGGGCTGAGCGGGGTTTCTGTACACACTGTGCTCAGAGAGTCTCATCGGGGTTGAGTGAGACTCCTGCACACACTGTGCTCAGAGAGTCTCATCTGGACTCAGTGAGGTTCCTGAAAACACTGTGCTCAGAGAGTCTCATCTGGGCTGAGTGGGGTTTCTGTACACACTGTGCTCAGAGAGTCTCATCGGGGTTGAGTGAGACTCCTGTACACACTGTGCTCAGAGAGTCTCATCTGGGCTAAAAGGGGTTTCTGTACACACGGTGCTCAGAGAGTCTCATCTGGACTGAGTCAGGTTTCTGTTCAGACTGTGCTCAGAGAGTCTCATCTCGGCAGAGTAGGGTTTCTGTACACACTGTGCTCCGAGATTCTCATCTGGGCTGAGAGAGGCTCCTGTACACACTGTGCTCAGAGAATCTCATCTGGGCTGAGTGGGGTTTGTGTACACACTGTACTCAGTCTCATCTCGGTTGAGTGACGCTCCTGTACACACTGTTCTCAGAGAGTGTCATCTGGGCTGAGTGGGGTTTGTGTACGCACTGTGCTCAGAATGTCTCATCTTGGCTGAGTGGTGTTTCTGTACACA
>NW_025131934.1:0-1147 GCF_004010195.1 Chiloscyllium plagiosum
TGGTGGGCAAGTTGTGAGAGTGAATCTGCAGGGTCAGGATTTACATGTGTTTGGAGTGGCAAAGACTGATTAGTGGCAATTGAAATACCTTTGAACATGTAATATCATGTCTCACCAACTTGACTGAGTTTTTTGAAGAAGTATCAAAGAGGATTGATGAGGCAGAACAGTGGATATGATCTATATGAACTTCAAGAAGGTGTTCAAACTGATTTGCCATGGTAGACAAATTCGTACGGTTAGATGCCATTGAACTCAGGGAGATCCAGCTTTTTGGATACAGAACTGCCTTGTAGGTGGAAGACAGAGGGTAGTGGTGTTTGGTCGCTTTTCAGACAGGAGACCTGTGAGCAGTGGTGCGCCACTGGAATTGGTGTCCGATCCACAGCCTTTTGTCATTGATACAAATGATTTGGATGTGACCATTTACTTATAGTTAGTATGTTTGCAGATGACACCAAATTTAAAGTGGGGGTTGACAGGGAAGAAGATTACCTCAGTATACAATGGAATCTTCATCAGATGGCCCAAAAATCCGAGGAGTAGGAGACAGAGTTTAATTTGGATGAATGTGAGGCGCTGCACTTTGAAAGGCTAATCAGAGCAGGACACACACAGTTATTGGTAAGGTCGTGGACGTTGTTGCTGAACAAGGAGACCTTGGAGAGCAAGTTCGTAGATCCTTGAAAATGATTCCTGAGACTGAGAGAGAGAGAGAGAGAGAGAGAGAGAGGTTGGTGAAAATGATGTTTCCTTTCTTGATCAGAACTGTGAGTACAGGAGTTGGGAGATCATGTTGTGGCTGTGCAGGACTTTGGATAGGCCATGCTTAGAATATTGTGTGCAATTCTACTCTCCATCCAAGGATGTTGCAAATTTAAAAAGGTTCAGAAAAGATGTTGCCAGGGTTGGAATATTTGAAGTATAGGACAGGCTGAATATACTGGGGCTGTGTTCCCAGGAGCATCGGATGTTGAGGTGTACCCTTTCTGAAATCATGAGGGACATGCATAGGAGAAATAGAGAGGGTCATTTCCTTGTTATGGGGAAGTCCAGAACTAGAGGGGATAGGTTTACAGTGAGAGGGGATAAATTTAAAAGGAACTGAAGGGCCAACTATTTCACACAGAACATAGTATGTCGTTGG
>NW_025131935.1:0-1147 GCF_004010195.1 Chiloscyllium plagiosum
GAGTTGAGCCCTGGAGTAGATCAGCCATGTTCTTGTTAAATGAAAGTGTTGGCTTGAGGGGCCGATTGACCTACTCCTGTTCCTATTTATTAATTTCACATGTTATGCTTTTGGAAAGTAACGGGTTATTTTGCTGGAAATCGTGTTGTACAATGTTGCATTCAGAGAGGAGAGCAGGGGATTTGTTGTTTTAACCCTGCGTGGGGTATGTGGCTCCATTCCCAGCGTATCTGGGTCTGCAACATGACCTACATCTGGAGCAGACGTTACAGAGAGGGGAAGCCTGGAAACAGGGACTGGCGGGTGGGGTGGTGGTCACTTCCTGATCCAGCCTGGATTTTCCAAGTAGATTTCCAAAACTACACCTAACCATTGGAGTGGCCTCGATCTGCCCCTGTTTAGCATGCCCGAGGGCTGAATGGAACATCAGAACACAGGGCTGAGGGACACAAGTGGGCCATTGGGCCCTTTCACACTACCCCACCAGTAACTAAAGTCATGGATCATCTCATTGTGATCCCAGCTGCACTTTTCTTTCCATGTACCATTATCCCTGATTCACCTGTCCATGGAAAATCAGACAAAGCCAGCTTCAAACTTCTGGGAAAGAGAATTCCCACTTGACTGAAATCCCACTTTGTGGATTTATCCTAATTCCTGCTCTGATGGATGTTGGAGGTGTCACCGTTTCCTTTTCTCGTCCCATTCCTCCACTGCTCACATTAAATTTTAAATGTAACCAGGTTGGTGATATGGCCGATAATAAAGTTCTCAGACTGAATCAGGTTCAGTGACAGGAACAAGTCAGGCAGATTTCTTTAGTTAGCCAAAAGTAACTAATAAAACTAACGGATGCGCATGGTGGATCTGTGGTTAGCACTGATACCTCCCGTGACCAAGTAGCTGCGTTCAGTTCCAACCTCGGGCAACACTCTATGTGGATTTTGAACATTCTCCCCATGTCTGTGTGGATTTCCTCCCAATGTTCTAGTTTTCTCCCATCATCCATAGATATTCAGTTTAGAGCGGATTGGCCATGCTAAATTGCCCATAGTGCCCAGGGATGTGTAGGTTAGATAGGTTCGTCATGGGAAATGTAGGGTTACATCGATAAAGTAGGGGGGCAGGACCGGGCGGGATACTGTTC
>NW_025131936.1:0-1147 GCF_004010195.1 Chiloscyllium plagiosum
GTGTGACAGATAATGAAATAATTTTGATGTTTAATCATTGTTAAATATATGTTTGCACAGCAAGGCACCATGATTAGAGAATAGTTGAATGATTTGAACGTGTGTTTTCATGGTTTTGGAAATGGGATAACATAGAGAGCTGTCTCACAGACGAGTGAAGCAACAGCCGGTCGGGCAGCAACCGAGGAGCAGGAGAGTTGACGTTTCAAGCATGAGCACTTCATCAGGAAGAAGGGGTGGGGCCAATGGGGCTGAGAGAGAAACGGGAGGGGGCTGGGGCTGGCGGCTGGGGAAGGGAGCTGGGAATGCAATAGGTAGATGAAGGTGTGGGGTGATGATGATAGGTCAGAGAGGAGGGTGGAGCGGATAGGTGGGAAGGGAGATGGACGGGTAGGACCGGTCAAGAGGGCGGTGCCGAGTTAGAATGTTTGTTCTGGCATTAAAAGGTGGAGGCAGGGGAAATGAGGAAACTGGTGAAATGGTTGGAGGGCCCCCAGGTGGAAGATGAGGTTTTCTTTCTCCAAGTATTGGATGGGGAGAGTTTGGGGGTGGAGGAGACCAAGGACTTGCACGACGTTGGCAGAGTGGGAAGTGGAGTTGAAGGGCTCGGCCACAGGATGGTGAGGTTGTTTGGTGCATGTGCCCCAGAAATATTCTCTGAAGCATTCCGTAAGTAGGTGTCCTGTCTCCCCAGTGTAGAGGAGACCACACCGGGAGCAACAGATACAGTATATGTATGGAAGGTAGGTAAATCTTTGTCAAATATGGAAGGATCCTTTGATGCCTTGAATGGAGGTGAGGGGGAGGTGTGGGCACTGTTTGCGGTGGCAGGGGAAGGTGCCCCACTTGACATCAAGACTGCATTTGAACAAGTGTGACATCAAGGAGCCCTAGCAAAGCTGAAATTAATGGGGATCGGGGCAAAATCTCTGGTGTTCGGAGTCATACCTTGACACATAAGAAGATGTTGGAGGTCAGTCATCTTAGCTCCAGGACATCTCTGCACACGTTCCTCAGAGCAGTGTCCTAGGCCCAAACATCTTCAGCTGCTTCATCAATGATCTTCCCTCCATCATCAGGTCAGAAGTGGAGATGTTCGCCAACGATTGCACAGTGTTCAGCACCATTCATGACTCCTCAGACACTG
>NW_025131937.1:0-1147 GCF_004010195.1 Chiloscyllium plagiosum
TTGTGGCCACTATTCCCAAAGAAATCCCCGACCGCAACTTCTACCAACTGGCCTGGCTCATTCCCCAACACCAGCTCTAATATGGCCCTCCCCTCATAAGAATATTGTTATATTGCTCTAGAAAACATTCCTGGATGTTCCTTACAAATTTGGCCCCATTCAGACCTCTGACACTAAGTGTATACCAGTCAATGTTGGGAAGATTAAAATCTGCCATCACCACCATCCTTTTGCCTCTATATCTTTCCATAATCTGTTTACCTATTTGTTCTTCTACCTCACCCTCACTGTTGGGAAGCCTGTAATACAGCCCCTTCTTTTTTCTCAGCTCCACCCATAATGCCTCGCTGCTCAAACCCTCCATTGTGTCCTCATTTAGCATAGCTGTGATATCATCCCTGACCAGTAATGGAAGTCTTCCCCCCCTTTTACTTCCCTCCCTGTCCTGTCTAAAGCATCTGTATCCTGGAAAATTTAGTTGCCAATCATGCCCTTTCTTCAATCAAGTCTCTGTGATTGCAATCATGTCATATGCCCAGGCACCAATCCAAGCCTTAAGTTCGTCTGCCTTACCCACTACACTCCTTGCATTAAAGTATATGCACTTCAGGCTGCCAGTTCTTTTGCATTCATCTGCTCTCTGCCTACTCTTCCCCTTGGTAATGCTAACTTCATGATCCTTACAGTCTCCACTTTCCACCTCACCGTCTACTAGTCTTCTCTTTGGGTTCCTAATCCCCTGCCACATTTGTTTAAAGCCTCCCCAACAGCAGTAGCAAAAACTCTCCCAAGGACATTAGTTCCAGTCCGGTTCAGGTGTAGACTGTCCAACCTGTAATCGTCCCACCTTCCCCAGAACCGGTCCCAATGTCCCACAAATCTGAACCCTTCTCTCCTACACCATCCCTAAATAGCAATTTCTATTATTTTCCGATTTTCCAGCATCCAAAGTAATTTTGGACTTTATAGGAGTTGGGATGTCATGTTGTGGCTGTAGAGGATATTGGTTATACCACTTTTGGAATACATCATTAAATTCTGGTCTCCCTGCTACAGGAAAGATGTTGTTAAACTTGAAACTATTCAGAAAAGATTTACAATGATGTTGCCAGGATTTGGAGGAATTGAGCTTTAGGGAGAGGTTGAA
>NW_025131938.1:0-1147 GCF_004010195.1 Chiloscyllium plagiosum
CAGAAACCTATATCAATACCAATGTGTCTTCCAATGCACAAAGGGAGGAGATTTCACTAAATATCCACAGGAACGCTTCAATTTCTCTGTTGGATTTACTCAACAGGGAAAAGGCTCAATTTAAAGTATCATTCCTCGAGCCTGAATCTGAGGAAATCCATGAGGAGCACGTGGACATCAAAGGAGAGGAACTCAAGGACAATCGTGAGGATAGTGAAGACTTTAAAGGAGATGATCGGAAGAGCAGTGATTCAAAGGCCAATTCTTTGGTTGATATGTTGCCATCTTCCTTTGTGAAGGACGCTATTGAACAGTTGGAAGGAACCATGGAAGTCTCAAGCTGAGAAGATCCAGCTTACTAATCAACGATTACAGTTCAAACTGGATGTTGAATCCTGGCCCAGGTCACCTTCCAAGGCTCCAAAGGAGGAACACAAGACTGTTATCCAGTTGGAGACATCTGAAAGAGCTGATAGTGTTGATGATAAGGAGGAAATATTATCTCCACATCTTTGTCCCTGACCTGTAAGTATTAATTTTGAACCTGTTTTGGGATGGATTTGAATTTCAAGAATTGGAGATGTGTTATCGGTCTCGAAGCATTGATGCAATTATTTTAGTAATGATTCCAGAGCTCGTTAAATTCCCACATTTGAACATACAGGTAGACAATTCTTTATTCGAAATCACGAAATCTGAAAAGCTCCGAAATCTGAAGTTTTTGTCGTGAATTGTTTTTGTCTAATTAACAAGATTGTTTGGGTTCACTCCACACCCACTCGACCCACATCACACTGGGGGTGTGGCCCAGCACTGGCAGGCGTCAGTTCTGTCTCAGGGCTCATAGTTTTCAAAAGTGGGTCTGCTGTTCAGTAAGAGTTTTAAAAATTTTACTGTTAAACTGTCACTTACTCTGAAAACTAAAGAATTCCGAATTCTGCAAACCAGCTGGTCCCGAGGGTTTTGAATAAAGGATTGTGTCCCTGTCGTACCAACAATAGGATGGTGGACCAATTACAGGATTATTGTTGTTTCCTGAACAATATGTCAAAATACAACTCCACTTCAGGCACATTTTGCAGGTCATCATTTTCAGAAATTACCCTGAGTGTTTCGCTTTCCCAATGACCCTTTACCAAAAGACTGT
>NW_025131939.1:0-1147 GCF_004010195.1 Chiloscyllium plagiosum
AAATATTTCAGTCTACTCTTATTCCATTTCAGACAAAGGAGGTCATATTTGATCAATATTTTTGCAGGATTCTGATGCTTAGAAAGACATCTAAGTTACACAAGCAAAAGTTCTTGTCCAAGGTATCATTGAATCCTGACCTCTGGATTTGACCACAAATCGATATTTCTGTAGTTTTTGCCAGCATTAACTCCAGTGCCTGATAGCTATAAGCACCTTTTTTAAAAACACTCGTCTGATCTTCTTCTGGGGCGCTGCATAAGCAAAGGTGTCTGGACAAGAACTCAAAAACTTCCACATCATTCCAGTTTCAGTGGCAATATATCCAGGATTTGTGTGGCCGCCTTGGTAAGGAGTAACATTTACTACTCTGTGGTTATAATACTAATGACAGCTGTCAGCCACAGTAATAAGACACTGATAAAGTGAAGAGAAAAGTGATTGGATTTCCTTCGATGTTCTATCTCAGCATCAGACCTTTTCTCCGTTATAGTAGACTTGAGTTTCCTTCGACCTCCACTTGCCAGTGCAATGTGCCTGATTGACAAGGCAATTAAAGTATATGGAAGCCAAACTGTGAGAAACCAGAAGAATACTGCTCTGACAAATAAAGACAAGAAACCCGCATGTGGCTGGCACCTACAATGCACCTTGTTGATTGTTTTCTCGTGATTATTAAGCAAAGAAAAATGGGATGTTGTTAAATAAGATTAATACAGAGAAAAATGTTATAACTGCAGCTGCAGTCTGCTCAGTGAAATACCTTATTTTAGACGTCCGACAACAGGTAACAGCAAATTTGTCCAATGTGGAGAAATTAGTGAGTCGCATTGACAAATCTAGCGTCGCAGCAGTACAATATAGAATTGATCTACATAGAGAAGTGTGGTATAGAAATGAAAATGAAAAGTTATAACTGAAAATATGATACACCATTAGATTGATTAGCATATCCAGTCAATCAGCTGCTGCCATAGCCAGCATGTGTAAAGTCAGACATTTAGAAAGGCCACAGTTTCCATGGAAAAGTATCACAACTGTTACCGGGTTCGCTGAAATGAAAATACATGAAATAATCAGTGTTCCACTAGGTCCGTAAATATGTACTTGAACAAGCTTTGAAGTTTCTTTTTTAAATGCTTGCACC
>NW_025131940.1:0-1147 GCF_004010195.1 Chiloscyllium plagiosum
TCAACTTCTTTTGTCATCGAGCATTACGTATATCTAGCAGCCTTTCCTTTCATCCGAAGAGGGATATACAGTCGCTGGATTCTCGTTATCTCACTTCTGAAGGCTTCCCCGTTTCCAACCGGCCCTTTATCAGCGACGTCTGCCCCAATCAGCTTTTGAAAGTTCTTGCTCATACCGGCAGAATTACCCTTTCTCCAATTTAGAACACTCACTTTTCGATCTGGTCTATCATTTTCCTTCACTAAATTAAATTTAATTAAATTATGGGCGCTGGCCACAATGTGCTCCCCCACTGACACCTCAGTCACCTGCTCTCCGTTAATTCCCAAATGTCGTTCAAGTATTGCACGTTCTCCAGTAGGTACGTCCACATACTGATATAGTAAATTTTCTTTTACACACCGAACAAATTCAGCTCCATCTAAACCTTTATGCAGTCCCAGTCTATGTTCGGAAAGTTAAAAAAAACACCATAACCACCCTATTATTCTTACAGAAGCTGAGATCTCCTTAGAAGTCTGTTTCTCAATATCGCTCCGACTATTAGGGGGTCTTTAATAGAGACCCAATGAGGTGATTGTCCATTTCTTTTTCCTCAGTTGCACCCAAATAACTTCACTGGATGCATTTCCCAGGAAGATATTCCCTCACTACACCTGTAATGCTTTCCCTTATCAAAAGCACAACTCCATGTCCTCTCTGACCTCCCTTTCTATTCTTCGTGCAGCATTTGTATCTCAGAACATTAGGCAGCCTGTCCCTGTCTAGCCCTGAGCCATATTTCTTTAACTGCTATGATATTCCAGTCACATCTTCCTAAGCATGACCTGACTGTTTGACTCGCTTCTGTTCTCAACTTTACCGTCTCAGATTAATCTCTTTCCTCACTATCTCCCGGGTCGCACTCTCCCACCTAACTAACTTAAATCCTCCATAGCAGCTCTAGCAAATCTCCCTGCCAGTATATTAGTCTCATTCCAATATATGTACATTCCACCCTTTTGTACAGGTCACTTCCTCCCCAAAAGAGATGCCAATGATGCAAAAGTGTGAATCCTTCTCCCACACAGCAACTCCTCAGTCAGGAATTCACCTGCTCTATCCGTCTATTCCTGCCCTCACTAGCCCGTGGCACCGGAGTAAACCA
>NW_025131941.1:0-1147 GCF_004010195.1 Chiloscyllium plagiosum
TCAGTGTTTTGGAATTGATCGCGTCTGTTTTCATTCGTGGTGATCACATTAGAAAGAATTAGTGTCTCAGAAGCTCCTGTCTCTGGTGCAACATTCCCTGGGGAAACACCAGTCACTTTTCCCAACACTGATTTGCTCCATGATCACAAAGAATTTTCTTTAAAAGTTCCAACTTTTGAAGTGAGAACACACCAGTTCTACTGACTCACTGGCAGCTTTGGCATCATCTTTTGACCACCTTGTCGGGAAAGCTTTGAGGGATTAGACAGGAGTGGAGATGACAATCCGATTGATCACAATCGTCTCACGTGGTGAGGCATCTTGAACGGCTGAATGGCTTTCCTGCTCCTCATTCATATCTCCAATGTCTGTCATCTTCCTGACACTACCAGAGCTTTCATCGACAGCCTTACTCGATATTACATCCTCCAGCTCCAAGCTCAGCAAGCTTTCTCGTTTCATTTCCTCTGAGCGATTCCAAATGAGCGATTCCATCTTTACAAATCCCTAACTACCTTCTGTAAGAAGCGCCCATGTCAATTAAACAAAACAACCGCCTGACAGGATCATCTCCATGCCAACGTGGCACGGTATTGGAGGAAATGAAATGCAGAGGAACCTCTATTATCTGAAGGATACGGGTGGGGAAAATTTTGTTCAGTTCATTGAATGTCAGGTGACAGTTTAGCCATGCATTGCAAACTTGCGATCATGCCGGATAATCCAATATTCGGATTATTGTATGCCGGATAATTGAAGTTCAATTCTCAGACTCAACAACCTCTACCTTCCAAAACCTTTTTCATTCAGCGTTTCGTATGACATTTGAAGCATCTATCTCACTGGGAGCAAAGTAGTGAGGGTGGCCAGTCTCGACGAAAGAAACCCTCTGAGCTGCCCACTGGCAGGATCAACATGATTTAGTCCTGAACATGATGAGCAGCAGCGCCAACAACAGAACACACTCCTGCAGTCACTCATGATCTTGTTGTTGTTCCTGCTACCTATATACTAGAGTGTATCCCTTCTGCCGCCGACAGCAGGTGGGCGGTCTCTCTCGAGTGTGAACTGCCTGGTGTCTCTGCAGGTTGGGTAATTGCGTGAATCCCTTCTCGCACCAAAAGCAGGTGGATGGTCTCTCCCCGGT
>NW_025131942.1:0-1147 GCF_004010195.1 Chiloscyllium plagiosum
CTGGATCACAGCCTGATCACACTAGATCACAGCACGTTTACACTGGGATCACAGCCTGGTCACATTGGATCACACCCTGGTCGCACTGGATCACAGCCTGATCGCACTGGATCATAGCCTGATCACACTGGATCACAGCCTGATCACAGCTGGTCACACTGGATCACAGCCTGGTCACACTGGATCACAGTAAGGTTACACTGGAATCACTGCCTGATCACATACTGGATCACAGCCTGATCACACTGGATCACAGCCTGGTCACACTTGATCACAACCTGGTCACACTGGATCACAGCATGGTTACACCGGGACCACAGCCTGATCACATTGGATCACAGAAAGGTTACACTGGGATCACAACCTGATCACTCTGGATCACAGCCTGGTCACACTTGATCACAGGCTGATCACACTGAATCACAGTGAGGTTACACTGGGATCACAGCCTGATCACATTGGATCACAGACTGGTCACACTAGACCACAGTAAGGTGATACCGGATCACAGCCTGATCACACAGGATCACAGTAAGGTTACACCGAGATCACTGCCTGGTCACACTGGATCACAGCCTGATCACAGCTGGTCACACTGGATCACAGCCTGGTCACACTGGATCACAGTAAGGTTACACTGGAATCACAGCCTGATCACATACTGGATCACAGCCTGATCACACTGGATCACAGCCTGGTCACACTTGATCACAACCTGGTCACACTGGATCACAGCATGGTTACACCGGGACGACAGCCTGATCACATTGGATCACAGTAAGGTTACACTGGGATCACAACCTGATCACTCTGGATCACAGCCTGGTCACACTTGATCACAGGCTGATCACACTAGATCACAGTATGGTTACACTTGGATCACAGCCTGATCACACTGGATCACAGCCTGGTCACACTGGATCACAGCAAGGTTACACTGGGAGCAAAGCTAGATCACATACTGGATCACAGCCTGATCACACTGGATCACAGCCTGGTCACACTGGATCACAACCTGGTCACACTGGATCACAGCGTGGTTACACCGGGATCACAGCCTGATCACACTGGATCACAGCCAGGTTACACTGGGATCACAACCTGATCACACTGTATCACAGCCTGGTCACACTTGATCACAGCCTGA
>NW_025131943.1:0-1147 GCF_004010195.1 Chiloscyllium plagiosum
GCTGTGTAAACTGGGAGGAGCAGGGCACTGTACTGTACTCTCTGGGATTTCCAGGAACATTTGTCTAAGCTGCAACCATGCAGGTGTAAAGTGTAAAACCAGCTTGTCTCAAAATTGAGGTTGTCACTGAGCTGTATTCCCTCCTTCAAGATAACCTGTCGTTTCACGCCAGTGACAGGATTGTGCTGACACTCACGATGAATTAAACTGAATTGATTCTGGAACTTTGCAGGCAGCAGTGGTAATATATCCACCATCTCAGAAGTGCAATCCTCCAATGTATTCAAAGCGGTCAGAAACCATCTGCCTGCTGAGAGGAATGCATTGGTTCCATCTCCACAGGCGAAGGTACCGAAACTAACTTGCAGATATATTAGGGAACAGAGTGATTGGTAAAAATGGGAAACTGCAGGAAATCAGAATCAATGAAGAGTATGTTATTGAAAATCTAATTGAATTGAAGTTTCATAAATTGATGCATTGGATGAGCTACATCCCAGAGTGATTGAGATGAGAACAGAGCTAATGAAAGAATTACTGATTATTCTTCAAAGCTAGTTAGATTCTGGAAAGGATTCTTCAGACTGGAAAACAACTATTGTAAACCTAAATATTTAAAACAGGATGGAGTGGGAAAACACAAAGCTAAATAGATTGATGTTAGCTGTGAGAAAAAAAATATTGGAACGTTTTATAAGGAACGTGACAACTAGATACTTGGAGAATAATGATTTGGTACATTCGGCCTTGATTCAGGAAAGGGAAATGATCTTTGATTAACTGGTTTGTGGAGATTGTGCATTGTGACATCGACAGTTGAGAATCAATGCGAGTGGAGTATTTGTATTTTTAGAAGACGCTTGACATGTTTGAATACAGGTGAATGGGGAATGTTAGAGTCCATGGGTAGGTAGGGGTGGAATATATACCACATGGATTAAACATTGGGTAATGGAGATACGAGAATAATACTGTTTTTCTCTGGACTGAAGGATTGATGGGTGGCAGCAGGATCAGTGTTTGGGCAATAGCTGTTCACAAGGGATAAAAATGATTCAGATGTGAACAACAAATATCATCATGTACATTTATGTTTATTAAATGGTAGAGAGGATGGCGAGTGCTTTTGTTGAAAAGGACCTGGATG
>NW_025131944.1:0-1147 GCF_004010195.1 Chiloscyllium plagiosum
GGTCACAGGCCGTTGCAAAAGCAAAAGAGTGGGTTGAGCTCACAGGCCACTGAGAGTGGAACAATGCGACAACATGTTCACAGCTGTCGCTGGTAGAAGAGAGTGAGAACGGATTGACAGGCCGATGTTAAGAAGAGAGAGCAGGAATGGGGTCACGGGATATTCCCAGGGGAACAGATTGGGGATGGGGTCAGAACATGTTGCTAGAGAAAAAGTGTTCTCAGGACGTTCTTAGGGGAATAAGTCGTAATGAGTTCACAGCGTGTTGCTACTGGAAGAGAATGGAGTTTGTTACTCAGGAAAGAGAGTGCGGATAGATTCACAAGCAATTGTTAGGGGCAGGGCGTGTGGATGGGTTGAGAGGCCGTTTCGAGGGCAACAGGCCTTCACTAGTATAACAAAGGGAATATTTTCAGTGACAGTTGCTGGGAGAACAGAGTGATAATGAATTCACAAGACGTTTTTAGGAGAACAGAGTGGAAATGAGTTAACAGAATAGAGTGAAAATTGGTTCACATGACATTGTGCGGCGAGCAGAGTGAGGATGGGTTCACATACCATCGGTAGGAGAATGGAAAGAGAATGGGATCACAGCCGATTGTCAAGGGAACTGAATGGGTTGGGGTAACAGGCCGTTGCTCAGGGAACAGAGTGTGAGGATGAGTTCAAACAACGGTGTCACGAGAACGGAATTAAGATCAGCTAACAGGTCACTGCTCTCAGAGGAGAGTGAGAATTGGTTCAAGGAGACAAAAGTGAGAATGAGTTCACATGCAGTTTCTAACGGAACATAGTGGGAATGGTTGCACAAGTTGTTGCGAGGGAAACAGTGGGAATGGATTCACAGGTCGTTGCTGGAGAAGCGGTTTGAGTATGGGTTCAGTGGCCATTTCTAGGGGAACAGAGTGGTGTTGGCCCTCAGAGGTATTGCTGTGGAAACACTGGTGATGGGACATAGGCTGTTACAAGGGGAACAGAGTGGAAAACAGTTCATAGGCTGAAGCTCGGGATACGGAATAGAGATAGGGGTCACATACAGTTGCACAGAGAACAGAGTGGGGCGGAGTTTACAGGCATTTGCTAAGCCATTGCACTCTTTGCTACATTCCCCACACTCCTCTCCGACCTTTCACCTCCATTCCCACCC
>NW_025131945.1:0-1147 GCF_004010195.1 Chiloscyllium plagiosum
AACATACCTTCCCAACTTCAATACTCAATACCTTAACTGATGAAAGCCAGTGTGCTGAAAGCCTTCTTCACTGCCCTGTCCACCTCTAACTTCACTTCGAATCAACTTGTGCCTGAACTCCAAGTTCCCTCTGTTGCAATACACTCCTTAAGGTACGACCATTCACCATGCAACTCTGAACGTTGCTTAATTCGAAATAAAACACCTCACCCTTATCTGTATTAACCTCTGTTTGCCATTTCTCGGCCAACTTCCCGCGCTGATAAAGGTCCTGCTGCAAGTTGTGATAAACTTCCTCACGGTCCACGATTCATCCATTTTTTATTGTCATGAGCGAACTCACTACATTTTCCATGTACATTTTCATCCGAATCAATGATAGAGATTAAAAAAAGAGATAATGTGCAATATAAATTATCTTAACTTCTGAAAAAAAGTCTTCACGCAGAGGTACCTGCATATAGTTCCAGGTAAATACTCGGTGTCACGAATGATGACCAAAATTAAGTTACTTCCTCGTTACAGAAGGAGCAGAAACATTTCTCCTCATGGGCACGTTCGACTCTGAGGGTTGTCATTCCAATCACAATTCTTCTTAAATCTGGTGTGTGTTTGTGTGTGTGTGTGCCTGTGTGTGTTTCTTTGTGCCTGTTTGAAAGTCTGTGTGTCTGTGTATGTTTGTATGTCTCTGTGTTTGTTTTTGCATGTTTGAGAGTGTGCGCGCGTGTGTGTATGTGTGTGTGAGTTTGTGTGTGTGTGTGTTTGAGTGTGTGTGTGTGTGTTCCGTTGGAGCCGTCACTTTGTATTATGCAGTGAACTACTGTCCTCCTTCTTTGCCCCTCTGACTGAATCCCGAACGGTTTTCGATGAAATCTACTGCTGACTGTGCATGGTTTCCGGAGGCCACAAAGGAAGGCATTTAGTCACTTTGAACACCCAGACATATTCAGACCTGCGCATGCTCCCAAACGCACGCAGATAAACGAACATGGTGTCATGCAGATCGGGGGTGAATTGAAGTTCCAGAGAATTTCAGCAATTCAACAACCTTCTCAATCTTGTATTAATAAATTTGACAAATTGCAATCAAGAATCAAGCGAAATCAGTGCACAAAAGGAACAGTTCCCTGTCATCCTCGTACTCTCA
>NW_025131946.1:0-1147 GCF_004010195.1 Chiloscyllium plagiosum
GTGAGATTGAGTGACTCTGAGTGAGACTGAGTGTGATTGAGTGAGACTGAGTGACTCTGTGTGAGACTGAGTGACTCTGAGTGAGATTCAGTGACTCTGAGTGAGACTGAGTGACTCTGTGTGAGACTGAGTGACTCTGAGTGAGACTGAGTGAGATTGAGAAGACTCTGAGGTTGAGAATACTCTGAGTGAGACTGAGTGAGACTGAGAATACTCAGGTTAGGTGGGCTTGGATCGGCGCAACATCGAGGGGCAAAGGGTCTGTACTGCGCTGTATTTTTCTATGTTCTGTGACTCTGAGTGAGGATGAGAAGACACTGAGTGAGACTGAGAATACTCTGAGTGAGGTTGAGAATACTCTGAGTGAGACTGAGTGAGACTGTGAATACTCTGATTGAGGTTGAGAAAACTCTGAGGTTGAGAATACTCTGAGTGAGGTTGAGAAGACTGAGTGAGGTTGAGAATAATCTGAGTGAGGATGAGAAGACTCTGAGTGAGACTGAGTGACTCTGTGAGACTGAGTGACTCTGAGTGAGACTGAGAGACTCTGTGAGACTGAGTGAGACTGAGTGAGACTGAGTGAGGCTGAGAATACTCTGAGTGAGACCGGGAGAGACTGAGTGAGACTGAGAATACTCTGCGTGAGAGTGAGTGAGACTGAGTGAGGTTTAGAAGCTTCTGAGTGAGACTGTGTGACTCTGTGTGAGACTGAGTGACTCTGAGTGAGACTGAGTGAGTCTGTGTGAGACTGAGTGAGATTGAGTAACTCTGAGTGAGACTGAGTGACTCTGAGTGAGACTGAGTGAGTCTGTGTGAGACTGAGTGAGTCTGTGTGAGACTGAGTGACTCTGAGTGAGACTGAGTGACTCTGTGTGAGACTGAGTGACTCTGTGAGACTGAGTAACTCTCAGTGAGACTGAGTGACTCTGTGAGACTGAGTGACTCTGAGTGAGACTAGTGACTCTGTGAGATTGAGTGACTCTGAGTGAGACTGAGTGAGGCTGAGAATACTCTGAGTGAGACTGAGTGAGACCGGGTGAGACTGAGTGAGACTGAGAATACTCTGAGTGAGAGTGAGTGAGAATGAGTGAGGTTTAGAAGCTTCTGAGTGAGACTGTGTGAGACTGAGTGACTCTGAGTGAGACTG
>NW_025131947.1:0-1147 GCF_004010195.1 Chiloscyllium plagiosum
CCTCTCTTCACAGCTAACACCCTCCATACCGGGCAACATTCACTGAAAGCTTCTCTGCCACTTCTCCGGTGGCTATTCCTCTATCGAAATGATTTTCAGTTTTTAGAACTGCTGAAGGGGATTGTCTCTCTGAGGAAAATGGCAGAGCAATCATTTTTTGGACACTTGGAATGATTCTCATGTTCGGCAGCGTTTGAGAAGATTTAGTAGAATTATTGCTACAGTGGACTCTTCTTTCAGGGGCATCAACAGGAGATTCTGTTGCAGTGACCATAGATTTAGGATGGTTTGTTGCTTTCCCTGTGCTAGGACTAAGAACGTCTCGAAAGCTTTCAAGAACATTGTTAAAGGGGAGATTGAGCAGTCAAAAGTTCTAGTACATATTGATAGGAATAATATTTTTAGGGAAAGATTAAAGCAGTACAGAGTAAATTTAAGAGGTGAGGTCGAAGATTAGAAATAAAATATTAAAAGTAGTAATTTCTGGTTTATTCCCAATGCCGAACTGAACCGAGAGGGAGCAAAAGGTTAAAAGAGAAAAATCGATAGCCGAAGAGTTACTGTGTTGTTGAAGGATTTAGATTTTTGGGAGATTGGAATCTATTTTAAAATAGAAAAGACCTGTTCAGGAAGGATTGGTCTAATCTAAACTGGAAAGCAACCAATATCTTAGCAGGGAGGTTTGCTTCTTCTATGTACGGAGACTTTATATTGATAGAGACGGCAAAGGAGATATTCCAAGTAGCAGTACAAATGGTAGGATGGATGGGGAAGTTTATGAATGTGAGGAGAACACGTCAATTAGAAAAGAAAGAGGAGAGAGTCAAAAGTAAATAGTAATTCTGAAGCACTAAATTTCAGTTATTCCAATGTAAGGGGTCTCACAGGAAAGGCTTACGAACTCAGGGCATATTTAAGAACATGGGACTGCAACATCATATTTATTACAGAAAGTTGGTTGAGAGATGGTCAAGTCGAGAGTGTAGTGCTGGGAAAGCACAACAGGTCAGACAGCATGTGAGAGGCAGGAAAATCGACGTTTTGGGCAAAAGACCCTCATCAGGAATGGGCTGATGAAGGACTTTTGCCTGAAACGGCGATTTTCCTGCTCCTCGGATGTTGCTTGACCGGGGTGCTTTTCCAGCAC
>NW_025131948.1:0-1147 GCF_004010195.1 Chiloscyllium plagiosum
TGAAGGTGAAGATGACAGATGAGGAATTTAATAACATGCTCGTGTCTGAAATTCATTAAGGTAGGGACTCAGAGGGTTAAAACTGAGACCTTTGCTGAATACACAACACTCAGCAGAGAATGGAAGGTCTGATGGGACTCATAATTTGTAATAAACTTTTTATTCAGAAGTATTGTAATTATAATGAGCTATTCTGTGCAGACATCAGTGACACAGTTTTAATTAATGGGTAGGAATCAGGAAGCTTTTTAATCAAGCCTGCCAGGAAGCAAGAGAAGTCGAGGTTAAATCGCATTTATTGTAATGCCGGAGGCCTAAAAGGTAAGACAAATTAACTCAGGGCAAGGATGGATCATGGGACTGAGATATTTTCGCCACTACAGAAACATGGCTGAGGGAGGGCATGACTGACAGCTCAATGTTCCATGGTACAGACATTATAGCAAGGTTAGAGGAGAGGCAAGAAAGGATGAGGAATTGCACTTGTGATTCAGGAGATCAGCACAACAATGCAGACAGATGACATTCTTGAGGGTTCATCCTCTGAGTTTATATGTGTAGACCTGACAAATAAAAATGTGGAGATCACTTTCATGGCATTGTACTGTACCCTTTCCAAAGGTCAGCAGAAGATTGAGGAGTAAATATGTAAGGGGTCTGGTGATAGCTGCAAGAGTAATAAGGTTGTAATCGATGGGAATTTTAACTTTTGCATCATTGACTGGGACTGTCATAGTTTTAAAGACTTGGATGGAGAGAAATTTGTTGAGTTCATTCAGGAAGACTTTCTCATATTGTATGCAGATGGCCCTACTAGAGAAGGGGCAAAACTTGACCTCCTTTTGGGAAATTATGCAGGGCAAATGACTGAAGTGTTAGTGGGGAAGCACCTTGGGACCAATGACCATAACTCCATTAGTTTTAAAACAGTTCTGCAAAAGAATAGGTCTGGTCCACAAGTTAAAGTTCTAAACTGGGCCAACTTTGATGGTCTTAGACAGGAACTTCCAAAAGTTGATTGAGGGAGGCTGTTCACAGGCAAAGGGACTGGTTAGTGGGAGGCTCTCAAAAGTGAGGTAAGGAGAATACAGGGCTAGCATGTTCCTGGGAGAGTTGAAGGGTAAGGCTGGCAGGAGTAGGGAACACT
>NW_025131949.1:0-1147 GCF_004010195.1 Chiloscyllium plagiosum
GGCACTGTGTTCCAGACCCTAACACCAGCATTAAACCAGCCTCCCCCACACTCTCAGGCACTGTGTTCCAGACCCTAACACCAGCATTAAACCAGCCTCCCCACACTCTCAGGCACTGTGTTCTAGACCCTAACCACAGGATTTACCCGGCCTAACCCACTCTCTCAGACTCTGTGTTTCAGACCCTAACCCTGGACTAATCCGGCCTAACCCACACTCTCAGGCATTGTGCTTCACACCCTAACCCCTGGATTAATCCAGCCTATCCCGCTCTCTCAGATACTGTGTTCCAGACCCTAACCCCAGCATTAATCCAGCCTCCCTCACACTCTCAGGCACTGTGTTCCAGACCCTAACCCCGAGATTAATCTGGCCTATCCCACATTCTCAGGCACTTTGTTCCAGACCTTAACACCTGGATTGACGTGGCCTACCCCACACTCTTAGGCACTGTCTTCAGACCCTAGCCCCTGGAGTAATCCGGCCTGTCCCACACTCCCAGGCACTGTGTTCCAGATCCCAAAGCCTGGATTGACCCGGCCTATTCCACACTCTCAGGCACTGTGTTCCAGACCCTAACACCAGCATTAAACCAGCCTCCCCCACACTCTCAGGCACTGTGTTCCAGACCCTAACACCAGCATTAAACCAGCCTCCCCCACACTCTCAGGCACTGTGTTCCAGACCCTAACACCAGCATTAAACCAGCCTGAGTAATCTGGCCTATCCCACACTCTCAAGCACTCTTTTCCACACCCTAACCCCTGGATTAATCCTGCCTATCCCATCAATCAAGCACTGTGTTCCAGACCCTAACCCCAGCATTAATCCAGCCTCCCCACACTCTCAGGCACTGTGTTCCAGACCCTAACCGCTGGATTGACCCAGCCTCCCCACACTCTCAGGCACTGTGTTCCAGACCCTAACCGCTGGATTGACCCAGCCTCCCCACACTCTCAGGCATTGTCTTCCAGACCCTTACCCCAGGATTTACCCGGCCGAACCAACACTCTCAGGCACTGTGTTCCAGACCCTAACCCCTGGATTTACCCATCCTAACCTACACTCTCAGGCATTGTGTTCTAGACCATAAACATTGAATTAATCCGGCCGATTCCACACTCTCAGGCACTGTATTCCAGATCCT
>NW_025131950.1:0-1147 GCF_004010195.1 Chiloscyllium plagiosum
CGCGCGAGAACGAGAGAGAGAGAGAAGGCGCACGAGAGAGAGAGAGAGACGATGCGCGCGAATGAGAGAGAGAGAGAGAGAGAGAGTCGGCGCGCGAGAACGAGATGAGTCGGCGCGCGAGATCGAGAGAGAGCGACGGCGCGCAAGAATGAGAGAGAGAGAGAGAGAGAGACGGCGCACGAGAACGAGAGAGAGCGACGGCGCGCAAGAATGAGAGAGAGAGAGACGGTGCACGAGAACGAGAGAGAGAGAGAGACAGCGCGCGAGAACGAGAGAGAGTGACACGGCGCGCGAGAACGAGAGGGAGTGAGACGGCACGCGAGAATGAGAAAGAGACGGCGCGCAAGAACGAGAGAGAGAGAGAGACGGCGCATGAGAACGAGAGAGAGATGGCGTGTGAGAACGAGAGAGAGTGAGACGGCGCGCGAGAACGAGAGGGAGTGAGACGGCACGCGAGAACGAGAGAGAGACAGCGCGCGAGAACAAGAGAGAGACGGCGCGCGAGAACAAGAGAGAGAGACACGGCGTGCGAGAACAAGAGAGAGAGAGAGACGGCGCGCGAGAATGAGAGAGAGAGAGAGAGAGACGGCACGTGAGAATGAGAGAGAGAGACGGTCGCGAGAATGAGAGAGAGAGAGACGGCGCTCGAGAGAGAGAGAGACGATGCGCGCGAATGAGAGAGAGAGAGAGAGAGAGAGATGGCGCGCGAGAACGAGAGAGAGTCGGCACGCGGGAACGAGAGAGAGTCGGCGCGCGAGAACGAGAGAGAGAGACGGCGCTCGAGAGAGAGAGAGACGATGCGCGCGAATGAGAGAGAGAGAGAGAGTCGGCGCGCGCGAACGAGAGAGAGTCGGCGCGCGAGTACGAGAGAGAGTCGGTGCGCGAGAACGAGAGAGAGAGACGGCGCGTGAGAACGAGAGCAACTGCGCGCGAGAACGAGAGAGAGAGAGACGGCTTGCGAGAACAAGAGAGAGAGAGAGACGGCGCGCGAGAATGAGAGAGAGAGAGAGACGGCGCGCGAGATCGAGAGAGAGTCAGCTCGCGAGAATGAGAGAGAGAGAGAGACACGGCACGTGAGAACGAGAGAGAGAGAGAGAGACGGCCGCAAGAATGAGAGAGAGAGAGAGACGGCCGCGAGAATGAGAGA
>NW_025131951.1:0-1147 GCF_004010195.1 Chiloscyllium plagiosum
AAAATGCCATTCAGATAATGCACAATGAAACAGAGAACAGAACGCAAGTACACCCTTGAATAGAAGCAGTGGGAGTTAGACCATAGAAGATAGAACATAGAACATTACAGCGCAGAACAGTCCCTTCGGCCCTCGATGTTGCGCCAACCTGTCATACCAATCTGAAGTCCCTCTAACCTACACTATTCCATGTACGTCCATATCCTTGTCCAATGACGACTTAAATGTACTTACAGTTGGCGAATCTACTACCGTTGCAGGCAAATCATTCCATACCCTTACTACTCTCTGAGTAAAGAAACTACCTCTGACATCTGTCCTATATCTATCACCACTCAATTTAATTCTATGCACCCTCGTGGTCGCCGTCACCATTCTTGGAAGAAGGATTCCCCTGTCCACCCTATCTGATTATATTATATGTATCTCTTAAGTCACCTCTCAACCTTCTTCTCTCTAACGAAAACAACCACAAGTCCTCACCCTTTCCTCGTAAGACCTTCCTTTCATAACATGCAACATACGAGTAAATCTCCTCTGAACCTTTTCCAAAGCTTCATCATCCTTCTTATAATGTTGTGACCAGAACTGTATACAACAGTCCAAGTGCGGCTGCATTAGAGTTTTGTCCAGCTGTAGCATAACCTCATGGTTCCAGAACTCGATCCCTCAATTAACAAAAGCTAAAACACTGTATGCCTTCTAAACAAACTTGTCAACCTGGGTGGCAAATTTCAAGGATCTCTCTACCTGAACACCGAGATCTCTCTGATCACCTACACTACCAAGAAACTTACCATTAGCACAATACTTTGCATTCCGGTTGTTCCGATCAAAAGGAATCACCTCTCACTTGTCCGCATTAAACTCCATTTGCCACCACTCAGCCCAGCTAGGTAGCTTACCTCTGTCTCTCTGTAAACTACAACATCCTTCATCACTATCCACAACTCCACCGACTTTAGTGTCGTCTGCAAATTTACTAACCCACCCTTCTACGCCATCATCCAGGTCGTTTATAAAAAATAACGAACAACAGTGGACCCAACACCGACCCTGGCGGTATACCACTGGTAACTGGACTCCAGGATGAACATTTCCCATCAACCACCACCAAGCCAATAACTGATTCAAACTGCTACATTTC
>NW_025131952.1:0-1147 GCF_004010195.1 Chiloscyllium plagiosum
AAGGAGTGAAGGAAGGAGTGAAGGAGAGAAGGTAGGAGTGAAGGAAGGAAGCAGGGAAGGAAGGAGTGAAGGAAGGAAGGAGAGAATGAGGGAGTGAAGGAAGGAGTGAAGGAGGGAAGGAGGGCAGGAAGGAGTGAAGGAAGGAAGGAAGGAGGGAAGGAAGGAGGGAAGGAAGGAGTGAAGGAAGAAAGGAAGGAAGGAGTGAAGGAAGTAAGGAGTGAAGGAAGGAAGGAGTGAAGGAGGGAAGGAAGGAAGGAGTGAAGGAGGAAAGGAAGGAGTGAAGGAGGGAAGGAGGGAAGGAAGGAAGGAGTGAAGGGAGGAAGGAGTGAAGGAGGGAAGGAAGGAGTGAAGGAAGGAAGGAGTGAAGGAAGGTAGGTGTGAAGGAAGGAGTGAAGGAAGGAAAGAGTGAAGGAAGGAAGGGATGAAGGAAGGAATGAGTAAAGGAAGGAGGGAAGGAAGAAGTGAAGGAAGGAAGGAGTGAAGGAGTTAAGGAAGGAGTGAAGGAAGGAAAGAATGAAGGGAGGAGTGAAGGAGAGAAGGAAGGAGTGAAGAAAGGAAGGAGTGAAGGAAGGATGGAGTGAAGGAAGGAAGGAGGGAAGGAAGGAGTGAAGGGAGGATGGAGTGAAGGAGTGGCGGAAGGAGGGAGGGATGGAAGGAATGAAGGAAAGAGTGAAGGAAAGAGTGAAGGAAGGAGTGAAGGAAGGAAGGAGAGATAGAAGGAGTGAAGGAAGGAGTGAAGGAAAGAGTGAAGGAAGGAGTGAAGGAAGGATGGAGTGAAGGAAGGATGGAGTGAAGGAAGGAAGGAGGGAAGGAAGGAGTGAAGGAAGGATGGTATGAAGGAGTGGAGGAAGGAGGGAGGGATGGAAGGAATGAAGGAAAGAGTGAAGGAAAGAGTGAAGGAAGGAGTGAAGGAAGGAAGGAGAGATAGAAGGAGTGAAGGAAGGAGTGAAGGAAGGAGTGAAGGAAGGAGTGAAGGAAGGAGTGAAGGCAGGAGGGAGTGAAGGAAGGAAGGAGGGAAGGAAGGAAGGAGTGAAGGAGGGAAGGAAGGAGTGAAGGAAGGAAGGAGAGAAGGAGGGAATGAAGGAAGGAAGCAGGGAAGGAAAGAGTGAATGATTGAAGGAAGGAAGGAGTGAAGGAAGGAAGGAGT
>NW_025131953.1:0-1147 GCF_004010195.1 Chiloscyllium plagiosum
TCCCTCTACTCATCTACCCTACCAAACATCGTACCAATAGCACAGTTACCTGCATTTGTGTTACTTCATCCTTCAGCACTATCCACAACTCTAAGGATCACAAGGTCTTCGACAACTTTACTAACTCATGGGATACTATGCCCTCATTGAGATCATTCATGAAAAAAATGAAAATCAACTGTTGCTGCAAAGCAGATCATTGCCGCGCACACTAGTAGCTGAACTCCAGGATGAACATTTCCCATCAACCACATTCTGTGTCTCTTGCAGCTAGCCAATTTCTGATTCAAAACGCCCGATCACCCTCAAAGCCTCGCCTCCGCATTTTATGCAATAGCCACGGTAGCGAACTTGCCAAACGCCTTTCTGAAATCCATATCCACCACATCAGTCGCCTTAATATCATCCACCTTTTCGGTCACTTGCTCAAATAACCCAATAAGTGTGGTGAGGCACGACCTCCACTTCACAAAATCGTATTTCCTATCTCTTATCAATTTATTCATTTCTCGATGATTGCAAATAATATCTCTTACAATCCTTTCCAAGACTTTACCCACAGCCGAAATAAGGCGCACTGCTCTCTAATTGCTATGGTTGCCTCTATTACCCTTCTTGAACAAGGGAACAACATTTGCAATTCTCCAATCTCCTGGCACGAATTCTACAGACAATGACGACATAAAGATCAAAGTCAAAGGCTCTGCACTCTCCTTCCTGGCTTCCCAGGGAATCCTGGGATCAATCTCTTTCGGTCCGGCGGTCATACTGGTTTTCACAATATCTAAAATTGCGAACGCCTCCTCCTTGAGAACCTCAATCCCTTTTTGTCTATTAGCCTGAATCGCAGTTTGCTCCATGACAACATGTTTCCTGAGGAGACATATTAATTTAGCTCTTCGCCAATCTCCTTTGTCTCCACCCACAACTTCCTACTACTATCCTTGATTGACCCTAATCTTATTCTCGCCATTCTTTAAACCGATATACCTATAGACAACCGTACACTTTTCCTTTCTCGAATCTGCCAACGACATCTCATGTCCCCTCTCGGCTCTTCTTACTTTTCTGATTCGGAATTTCCTTACTAACATTGAACTCTCAAGCGCTGGATCTGAGCCTTCCGGTCTCATTCTAAAATAAAATT
>NW_025131954.1:0-1147 GCF_004010195.1 Chiloscyllium plagiosum
TAACAAGAGATCATTCATTATAATGGAGAGAAACTCTGTTCACAGTGACCAAAGAAATGTCTCAATAACACTGTACAACTGCAGGAAGGTGTCTTCACTCTTATAATTTAATCACTTTGCATGAAGGACACCACACATTTACTATGCTGATTACTTACTGATTCGTATGAATTCTGTCAGTGATTGATGACCAATGACATCCAGATCCTTCTCACAATGAGAACTTCCCATTTTCTCATCTTCTCATAAATACAAAACGAGAAGGATGGTATGTTTTGTCAATTCATTTTTTGGCCTTATGAAGCAAAGCCACACCAACGGCAACATCACTATTGCCAGTGGAGTCGGTTGGCGATGCTGAAGAGGTGATGGCCGAGCTGTAATGTTTCTGGAATATTAATCCCGGGACCCAGGTGTTGATCCAGACCCCGGATTCGAATCCCACCACAGCAAATGTTGGAATTTGAATTCAATAGAATATCAAGAATTAAGAATCAAATAAAACAATGAAAACATTGTCAATTGACGTACCTGGCACCGTCATTCCCTTCAGGGAAGGAAATCTACCATCTTCACCTGGTCAGGCCTACGTGTGACTCCAGACCCACAGCAATGTGGTTAACACTCAGTTGCAGTTTGAAATGGCCAAGCCAGCCACTCAGTTATATCACTCACTATAAATTCACAAAGAAATTTAACCAGTCAGAAGTAAGCACTGACGACTCACAGCCCACAGACACTAGTTCATGTTGAAGAAATGTCTCAATAACATTGTACAACTGCAGGAATGTGTCTTCACTCTTATAATTTAATCACTTTGCATGAAGGACACCACACATTTACTTGTCAAGGACAATGAAGAAAGGGAATTAAATACTGTCTCTGCATCCATTAATGAATAAAAGTTGTTTATCACACTCAGTGAAGGCAGACAAAACGACATAACTCACTTTAAACAGTGACTTTGATGCATACCCTACATGTCAGGATTTTCAGCAATATGGGAACAGGAGAAAAATAAATAAGATTAATCTCGTTTATTTTTATTTCCATACCAGCTGATCATCAACAATCTCTTTGTTTGCTTCTTTCTCTCTCCCTCTTTCTCAATCTGTTCAACACAGTCCTTCTCCCCTTCACAACAGAT
>NW_025131955.1:0-1147 GCF_004010195.1 Chiloscyllium plagiosum
ACTAATCTTTTATAAATATACTATAATAAATGTATTAACTGCAGTAAAACTATAATTAATATTTAACTATGTCTGCCATTCCAGGAGCAGCTGTAGGATCCATGCTGCTCTGAGAAGTTTTTTTTTTCAAACTTTGCTTTCCAATACGAGCAACAGTGTGCATGTGTTCAAATAATTTGCCTCCAATTCTAGTTATGCATGACGATATGATTTGATCTGCTGCCATGTATCTATAGTCTAGAATTAAAGAGAATCTTTATCCTCGTCACGCTGGCTCTTACAAACAAAATGAGGTACTAAAATGGCAAGGTTATGGAAACCTGAATGACAGGTAAAATCGTGAGACTAGCAAAGAGGCAACAGAAGTGTACATACGCTCGAGGCGACTGAAGACAAACAAAGCTTTGGAAAAATATCGCAAATGTAGGACCAATCTGAAACAAACGATTTTGGAGGTTAAAAGGGGTCATGAAATACGTTCTGCAAGCAGGGTTAAGGAAAACCTTCTCCATTTTTTAAATTCATATATAAGGAAGGAGAAAGAGGTTAATCAGAGAAAGGGTTAGCCAAGACAAAGGAGGAAAGTTATGCGTGGAGTCAGAGAAAACCAGTGAGATTATTAACGACTACTTTACATCTGTATTTATCGAGGAGAACGGTATGACGGATGCTGACGGGAGGGATAGATGTTTGATTACTCTCGATCATAACGGAATAAGCAGGGAGGAAGTGGTGCATATTCTGAAAGGCATGTAAATGGTAACGTCCCCAGATCCGAATGGGATGTATCACAGTGTTCTGAGGGATGCAAGGCAGGGAATAGCTGGGGTCTTACCAGATATCTTTGCAGCATCCTTGAAAATGGGTGGGGATACGGAAGACTGGAAAATTTTTAGTTTTTTACTCTTGTTGAAGAATGCTAGCAGGGATAATCCAGGTAATTACAGACCAGTGATCCTGACGTCAGTGGTAGTGAAGCTGCTGAAGAAGATAGTGACGGATAGGATATATTCCCAATTGGAATAAAAGGTGTTAGCATTGACAGGTAACATGCTTTAGTGCTGGAAAAGTCACATCTTCCCAACTTCAAAGAATTCTTTAAGGAAGTGACAACGTCGGTGAATGAGGGAAGCGCCCTGGATGTCAT
>NW_025131956.1:0-1147 GCF_004010195.1 Chiloscyllium plagiosum
TCTATTGAATACAGAGTAGCCGCAGTGTGAACCATCTACAAGATGCACTCCAACAGCATACTCACGTTTCTTCAAAAGCATCCTCCAAAACAGTGACCCCCTTAACACCCAAAAAAGCTAAGCACAGCAGGTTAGGAATGGTACCAACTGCAAGTTGCCCTCCAAGTCACATGAAATTCCTTACCTGGAAAGATATTCACTGTTCCTTCATAAACACTTGCTCAAACTCCTGGAATTCTGTATCAGCTTCTGTATCGTGTGGTATTGTTACGTCCCAGCTGGTGATACTACTGGACAAATCAGATTGCAAGGTGAAAGCTGGCTCGATAGACTATATAAAGTTTATTTTTGCAATTTGGTTACCTAATGGTCAGTCTTTGAACATTTTCACACTAAACCGCCAGTATAATTTCAACAAAAGAGAATAGATAAACACCCCAAAAAAACTGAGTTATGTAGGACAATTTGGAAAGAGCCTATCATAAACAACAAAAAGAAAAATTGTTTCTCACTTTTTTCTCACTTAATAAGAATCTTTGCAGACACTCAGGGCTGGTCAAATATCACTCCTATCTTCGCTCTGTAACTGATAAGGTTGCATGTGTTTCCTTTTGGCTACTTTATACATATTTTTCAGTGCGATGCTCTCTATCTATTCCCGAGGCACACAGAGATGGGCTGATTTTACTCACTGAGATCCAAGGGCTTTTTCACAGTTACTTCATCCAATTTGACGGTGAGAAACAACACAACTACCAATCCGGATAGAACATTCTGTATCGGACCTGCTTCCAGCCTCTGACCTTCCCAAAAGGGGAAGCTCAATATTCTAAGCTTTCCAGCAATTATCCCACCAAAATGTTTGTCTAGTCATTTAGCTTAAGTCACATGATTTATTGGAAATGCTGTTTTCACTTAATGCAAAAGTTGAATCTCTGTTTCTTAAAAAAAACTGCTTTACAGAACTGAAAACCAAAAACGTACTCACTCCATAACCTCACTGTCTTTGCCAGGACATTAACGTATATTGACAGGTCAAGCAATAGCTGACTGGTAACTCAGATGTGGTTCTTAAATGAAGTCTGTTGGACCAGGTGAGTAATAGACAGAACTTTATATGTGGTATGTATGCCTCCTTCTCTCACAT
>NW_025131957.1:0-1147 GCF_004010195.1 Chiloscyllium plagiosum
GGAAGGCATCCTTGTAAGAGGATTCGCAGACACCAGCAAACGTGTGCCCTGCTTGTTGACCCTGGGGAGTGTACACAATACGCACTGTAGCAATGCTGGTGTCATTGACAGATTTTAAGTGTCCAAATTCCTATGGGAGAACAAAAAGGGTACAGCCATGATTTTTTTTCCATGTGGCTCAATATTTGATTGCTTTTGCATTTGTCTGGCTGCTCAATGTTTAAGTCTTTTCCTCAGTGTTGGGGTGAGATTCACAACTAGCGGGCATAGGCTTAGGGTGAGACCACAAAGGTAACTGAGGGGCAACGTTTCCATGCAGAGGGTGGTGCATCTATGGAATGAGCTGCCAGAGGAAGTAGTGGAAGCCAGTATAATTACAGCATTTGAAAGGTATCTGGCTGGGTATCTGAATAGGAAGGGTTTAGAGGGATATGAGTCAAGTGCTGACAAAGGGGACTAGATTAATTTAGGATATCGGGTTGGCATGGACAGGTTGGACCGAATGGGTCTATTTCCATGCTGTACATCTCTATGACTCTAAATAATAAAAAGTCTACTTTTCCAAATAACAAACTATATCCATGTTAACAAGGCTTAGTGCACCACATGCTTTACTAACCATTCTCAACAGGTCCTGCCCCTTCAATGACTGAGGAACATGTACATGCTGGTGCATAGTATCCTTCACTAGTATTTACATACTACCCTCAGCAATTGCACAAGTCACAGCAAAGGGCAAACGGCACAAGGATTAAACACACAGTGAGGGGCAAACGGCACAAGGATTAAACACACAGTGAGGGGTAAACAGCACAAGGATTAAACACACAGTTTAATATCGTAAATATTAAACCAGATATTAAACACCGACCAGATATCGTAAATCAATCTGGAACAGTTTGCTCACACGTGGCCCATAGCTGGGGTCATCCCCATCCCTCTGTCCTGAGACCTTGATGCCTCCAAGCTGACCTTCAAAGGTTCGGTTTTTCCCTCCATTCTTTCCCGGTTGTCTTTTGTAAGTTTTGAAAACTTTCCCAATCCTCTGAGTATAGGATTTGGGAAGTGATGTTGTCACAGTACAGGTCATTGGTTAGGCCACATTTGGAACATGGCACACAATTCTGGTTTCCTTCCTATCAGTAAG
>NW_025131958.1:0-1147 GCF_004010195.1 Chiloscyllium plagiosum
GAGAAACAACAGCCTGACTTAGTCACAAACAGAGACACAACTGCCTGACATAGGCACAATGACAGAAACGACAACACTGACACAATCACAATCACAGAAACAACAGCCTGAAATAGTCACAATCGCAGAAACAACAGCCTGTCATAGTCACAATCACACAAACAACAGCCTGACACATTCACAATCACAGACACATCAACCCTGACATAGGCACAATCACAGAAACAACATCCCAGACATAGGCACAATCTGAGAAACAACAACAATTACATAGTGACAATCACATAAATAACAGCCTGGCATAGTCGCAGAGAACCAACAGCCAGACATAGCCGCAATCACAGAAACAACAACCCTAACATAGTCACAATCACAGATACAACAGCCTTATATAGTCACAAACAGAGAAACAACAGCCTGACATAGTCACAATCGCAGAAACAACAGCCTGACATAATCACAGAGAAACTACAACCCTGACATAGTCACAAACAGAGAAACAACAGCCCTAACACGTTCGAAATCACAGAAACGCAGCCTGTCATGGTCACAATCACAGAAACAACAACCTGACATAGTCACAATCAGAGACACAACAGCCTGTCATAGTCACCATCATAGAAACAACAACCCTGTCATAGTCACAATCATGGAAACAACAGCCTGACATAGTCACAGGCAAAGAAACAACAGCCTGACATAGTTACAATCACAGAAAAACAACCCTGACAGAGTCACAATCACAGAAACGACAGCCTGACAAAGCCGCAATCAAATATACAACGGCCTGACATAGTCGCAATCACAGAAACAACCCTGACATAGTCGCCATCACAAAAACAACAGCCTGACATAGCCACAATCAAATAGACAACAGAATGACATAGTCACAATCACAGAAACAGCGAGTCTGACATCGTCACAATCACAGAAATAACAGCCTGACATATTCACAATTACCAAAACAACAGCCTGTCATAATCACAATCGCAGACATTCCAGAAGTCATAATCACAATCACAGACACAACAGCCTGACATAGTCACAATCACAGAATCAACAACCCTGACACAATCACAATCACAGAAACAACAGCCTGACATAGTCACAATCACAGAAACAACAGCCTGCCATAGTCACAAGCACA
>NW_025131959.1:0-1147 GCF_004010195.1 Chiloscyllium plagiosum
AGGGTCGGTGCTGAGGGAGCGCCGCACAGTCGGAGGGTCGGCGCTGAGGGAGCGTCGGAGGGTCAGTGAGCGGAGTGTGCTGGCGTACCGATGATTGATTAATTGCGTGTTGATGAGAGGGAATGAAGGCCATCAGAGTTTACTGCCAGCCATGGCCCATTTATCAGGCAGTCTGGGCCGAGTGAGGGAAACGCAATCAATGTTTTGTCAATCTGACAGGTCAGCTCTGCTCCACCCTTCACCTGCTCCATCATTTCCGCATTGTTCTGGCCCCTGTTCCAGGTGCTCTGGTGTTGTCACACTTCCTCTCGGTAGTGCAGAGGCTTTCCAACTCATTCCTGTGTGAATATCCCCTATCTGCCTTCCCCCACTGGTCAGCAGCGTCCCCCTTCCGCTCGCTAACTCTCTCCGATAAAAGGAATATTGTTTCTTGAGCAGTGAATGTGGTTGTGCGCCTTGGGGAAGACTGCGATGCTCCCCTTATCCTCTTCTAAGTGTCCTTTCTCTTTCCTTATGCTGACAGATCAAGTTTGAGAGGGAACAGATTCTCCTGCGAACAGTAAGTGCTTTCTGCCTGTGTTGAATTGACTTGCGTTTGGATCGTGTCCACAAACGCACTCACTTAGTTGCACCAAGCTTGGATGAGTGTCAGGAGTTGGGAGGTCATGTTAATGGTCAGGTCCTGGGGAGTGGTGCTGAACAAAGAGACCTTGGAGTGCAGGTTCATAGCTCCTTGAAAGTGGGGTCGCCCATTGTGTCTGGCCCAACCCTCGGAGCCTTTTCCCCATAACCAGCCAGCGCCCCTGTTGAATTGAACCTGCCTCCACCACGTTCCCAGGCAGTGTATTCCATAAACAACAACAGAAATTGTTGGAAATGCTCTGCGGGTCTGATTTCTCTCCACTGATGCTGCCAGGTCTCCTGAGCTTTTGCAGCGATTTTCAGTTTCTCTTTGTTCCATATCATGCATTCCACGCCCTCGCCCCTCGCTGGGTGAGAAAGGTTTCCATCTGTTTGTTGATCCCTATGTGGGAAGGGGTTGGAGTAACGGCGGAGATGTCTTCCTGCGTTTGTCAGCATGACAGCAGAGGTGGTCAGTCAGATTGGGGACAACACACAGACTGGGGGAGAGTGAGATGTCTTCCTG
>NW_025131960.1:0-1147 GCF_004010195.1 Chiloscyllium plagiosum
TCGCTGTGATAAGCAAGAGATTAAATTATCAATCGAGGGTGGAGAGTCTGCAAATAGATTCAGAGAGGTAAAGAAAATAGCTAATAGTTTGGCAGTTGGACTTTAACATGATTTAACCTGTCATTCAATTTACAGGAATAATGGAAGGCAATATGTTACTGAAATGGAGAGGGATTACAGGACGTAATGATACTGTGTATTGGGGGGTTCACTTAAATCCGTTCAGACATGGCAGGTTTTGCTCCATCCCTGATCGTCAGCTCCCAGACACTCCAAGTGACCCTATTGTTCTTCATACACATGGAATACTTTGATGTGGTTGATTGATGGTGGGGATGGTGTTTTGAAACGTGCATCAAGGGGACGGCCTTCATTCCGAGTTATATTCATTTCTTTCTACGTGGAGACCCGATGACGATGGGAATGGCTGACTGCTTCTGAATGAAGAGGCCTGGACTGCTGCCAGCACAGTGGGTATTCATCAACATGATGTACTGTGCATGGGTATAGTGTAACATTAATAGAGAGAGAGCTCCTTCAGTTCCTCTACCTCTCCCCATTGACATGGGTACTCTGCAGATGCCATGTACACCATCGGGAATCCCACTATACTGGATACACCCGGCAGCTCCCTGCTGAGGCAGAAACAATCTATTTACCTCATCCACCATATATATCCTCCATCACAGAATGGTGACATTGATGTTGAGATACTGGGAAATGATGGATATGTCACCTCGTCCTGCCTGGAAAGGTCTGGTTCATAGAAGTTGAATGAACCAGTGACCCTAACAGCCACTGGCAGCGCCATCCTCCCCCGGGTGTGAAGCTGCGGGTCATGTTGAAGGAGGTGACACCGCTCTGTGATCAGCTTCTTGTTCAGTCAGTGTCCCCTCACACTCTGCTCCTGGTTAAGTGAAGCTTGGGAAGCTGTTCATGGAAAACCCAATGTGGATACAGCAGATCCGTTTCACCATACACATTCACTGCGTGGTTTCAGAGCTTCCCGTCTCTGCAGCCTCTGCTCCGTTTGTTGATCATTTTACAGACCCAGATGTTGTAACTACAGTCTCCATGCTCCATCCAGAGTTGGGTCACCAAATCCTCAAGTCTTCTTGAATGTCTGAGGCAGCTCACAGCATAATCG
>NW_025131961.1:0-1147 GCF_004010195.1 Chiloscyllium plagiosum
GAGCACACTTGTAAAGTGAAACGTTTGAGTTTCGGAGAGGATTGAAACATTTTTTCCACTCGAGGGTGTTGTGTTCTGGGATTACTTCCGGAGAGGGAAATTATCACAGGTAACATCGCAATAATTAAATAAGTACTTGGACGAGCACTTGGAAGTGTCATAACATTCCAGGCTATGGGCCTGCTGTAAGAAAGTGGAAATTAATATAGATAGTGCTGTACTTCTGTTGGCACAGAGTCTATGCTCCTGTGAGTGTATGGTGTGGCAGGTCAATTATTGAGCAGTTTAAAGCGGGAATTAATGAGTTTCTGAAGAATATATTCACAAGGGTTATAAGAGTGAACTGTAATAACTTGATAAATCATGTCAATGTGAAAAATATGAGTAACAAGTGCAGTTTCCTTACACTTTGAAACCAGAGAATGGAGATTGGGGAACAGGAAAATGGCAGAACTATGAAGCCACTACTTCAGTTCTGTCTTCACAAAACGTTCTAACAATACAAGGAAAATCAAGTCTGGTGTTGGAAAATGATAGAGTACATGCAATATAGAACATATTAAGTAAATGGTTTAGGATAAATTATTGGAGTTGAAAGTAATGGTCATAGACAACACTAACATAGATTTATGAATGGGAATTATGTTTGAGAATCAGAATGGGAGACAAATGAAAGAGAAGCAATATATGTTAAACATGTTGATTTTTAGAAAACTTTTGGTACAGCTCCAAGCCTAGTTTGCATAATCAAATCTTAGTGGATTGGGACTAATGTATGGGCATGTTTCTAGAATGGGACCGCTGGCAGGAAACAATGAATAGAAATAAACAGACTCGTCAAGCAACAGCCTGACATTGTCTGTAAGGTATGATTCTGTAAGGTATAAGTCCTTCCACATCTAGTCAAGAAACGTTAGGGTCAATTAAACAGTTCACTGGAGGAAGAGATTCCACAAATAACCCCTTCCTCCATCATCGAAGAACCCAGCACTTTAATGTATAAGATTAGGCTGATTCATTCGCAACAATCCTCAGTCAGAAGTACGAAGTGGATGATCCATTTCAGACTATGTCCCATACTCCCCATTACCTTCCCCGGATATCTCCTGTCTCTTCAGCAGGACGGATACAGCAGACGTGGCGGCAC
>NW_025131962.1:0-1147 GCF_004010195.1 Chiloscyllium plagiosum
ATAGAGCAGATACAACAATGGGCAGTGTACTGCTGGGCCTCACTTCTGCCAGTCAGCTTTTCCAGGCAGAAGTGGGAGAGCATTATAGGACCAGTGACCGTGACATCACACATTTTGACTTTGCTAAGGAAAAGACCCCAAAAATGTTCGAAAAATAAAAGCTTTTTGCATTGGGGAGACAGATTTTATAGGAAAAAAATGACATGATCTGGCCAAAATGCAGTTGCTTCTGGGTGAAACAGTTGCAGAACAAGGTGGGGCTGGGGTTGGGGGAGCATTTGATTAAAATTGAATTGATGACAGTGTCGACCCAGCATGTTACACCGAAGATAAAATTAATTAAAAAAGAAAAACACAGAGAACCTCAGATGTCGACACAAATTCCGAACAGGATGTAAAAGAAAGAGAAGCTTAAAGCAGGTATCGAGTGAGCAGGTCAATGAAGGTCCTAAAAGAATATAGAAAGCGTAGGGATAAACTTAAAAAGTAAGTGGAAGAGCAGAAGGAGGGGTGATAAAAGATTAGCGGGTAAGATTAACAAGAATCCAAAGTCATTTTTTTGGCTTATTAAGGGGAAGAGAGTAACGTGGGAAAGAATGGGAATGTTCACAGAGCCAGAGAATATGCTAAACACATCCTGCGAATCGGTCTTCAGTTTGGAGAAGCAGTTCCTGGATTCAGGGAGAGTGACCGTTTGACGCTTGAGCAAATTAATACAGGAGCTGAGGATGAATTGAAATTTTATGCAAGATAGAATGGGCAAATCACCAGATTAAAGACCAAGTCTCACATCAGTGAGAGGGAAAGAATTTGAAGAAAATTCGGAGGGTTGTTGAGGCTGGATCATTAACTATCTTCACGGCTGAGGCAGACAGGTTTTTATACAAGTGTTAAGGGGAAATCATAGGAAATTGAAATGGGGGATTAACAAAATAAATATAACCTAATCGAAGGAAAAGCAGACTCAGTGAGAGGATAGACATATTGTTGCCCCTATGTCTAATGGTGATCTTTTTTAATAGCCCTGTATTCATAAGAACATCAGCTCTCTCGCTATGGAGTGAATCACAGTTTGGAATGCAATCGAGGGATTCAAGGTATTCATAAACGCGACACTAATAGACAGATAGTACGAGAGGACTGTGAT
>NW_025131963.1:0-1147 GCF_004010195.1 Chiloscyllium plagiosum
TTATGTACCTATACCCCAGGTCCTTCTGTTCTGAAACACTCTGCAAGGCCCCATCATTATTTCCATAAGCATTACACTCGTTTATTGCAAAATAAATACTTCATTTTTATGCAGATTGAACTCCATCTGACAATTTCCATCTCATTGGCTTATTTGATCAAGATCTTTTTGTAATCTTAGAATACCTTCTTCACTGTCAACTGGGCCACCAATTTTGGCATCGTCTGCAAACCTACTAACTATTTAAATCATTTCTATAAAAGACAACATAATGGGACCCCGAATTGATCCCTCTAGAATACCGCTTGTCGCAGGCCTTCAGTCCTGGAGCCAACCCTCTACCATTACTCCCCTGTCATATCGTTAGGCCAATTGTGTATCGAATTGCCAAGCTGAAATTGAAACCCATGTGACCTAACTTTACTCATTCGTCCACTGTGTAGAACCTTGTGAAAGTTCACTGAAGTCCAAGTAAACAATGTCTATTGTTTTGGTATTATCTTACTTAACTTGCTCAAAAACCCAATCAATTTGTGAGATACGATTTTCCACGATAAACCATGCTGACTATCCCTTATAATTTTTGCCCTGCAAATGTCCACAAATCCTATCTTTTAAAACTACTCCAACAATTTAGCCACAACAGAAGTGAGACTCACTGATCTATAGATCCCTGGTTTCTCCTGACAACCATTATTTAACAAAGGCACAACGTTTACCAGCCTGCAATCATCAGGCACTTCAAAAGTAGTTATTGATGTTGCAAATATTTCTGCAAGAGGTCTCATAATTTCTTCCCTGACTTTCCACAACTTTCTGGGATACGTTAGATAAGAGCCCAGAGATTTATCTTCCTTTACATTCTTTAAGACCCCCAGAACTTCCTCTTCTGTAGTGTGACCTGTTTTTAAAACATCACAATTTATTTCTCTGTATTCTCCAGACTCCATTTCTTTCTCCACAGTACAAACTGAAACAAAATATTCATTGAATATGTCTCTGACCTCCCGAGTTTCAACACAAAAGCAACCTCCTTGATTTTAAAGAAGCCCTACTTTCTCTCTAGTTTTATTCATAGTCTTCATACACTTGTAAAGTCTCTTTGCATCATTTCTAACCTTATCTGACCATTTGAGAATCTCATTCT
>NW_025131964.1:0-1147 GCF_004010195.1 Chiloscyllium plagiosum
TCAGAGAGTGTCATAGAGAGTCAGACCGTATCAGTGTGTCTCACAGAGTGTCACAGTGTGTCTCAGAGAGTGTCAGAGAGAGTCAGAGAATATCATAGTATGTCATACTGTGCCTCAGAGAGAGTCAGAGAGAGTCAGTGAGTGTCACAGTCTATCTCAGAGAGTGTCGCAGTGTCGCAGAAAATGTCACCGTGTGTCAGAGAGTGTCATCGTGTGTCTCACAAATTGTCACAGTCTGTCACAGTCTGTCAGAGAGTGTCACAGTGTTTCTCAAAGTGTGTCAGAGAGCGTCACATTGTGTCTCAGAGAGAGTCAGAGAGTGACACAGTATGTCTCAGAGAGTGTGAGAGAGTCAAAAAATGTCACAGTGTGTCTCAGAGAGTGACCAAGTCTCTCAGAGAGTCAGTGAGAGACAGCAAGTGTCACAGTGTGTCTCAGAGAGTGTTAAATATTCTCGGAAAATGTCACCGTCTGTCAGAGAGTGTCACAGTGTGTCAGAGAGTGTCTCAGTGTGTCCCAGAGAGTGTCGCAGTCTGTCAGAGTGTGCCACAGTGTGTCTCAGAGAGGGTCAGAGAGTGCCACAGAGAGTTTCAGTGAGAGTCAGAGAGTGTCACAGTGTGTCTCAGAGATTCAGGGAGAGTCTTAAAGTGCCATAATCTGCCAGCTAGTGTCACAGTCTGTCTCAGAGAGTGACACAGTGTGAACCGTCTGTCAGAGAGTGTCACCGAGTGTTTCAGATGTGCTAGAAAGTGTCACAGTATGTCACAGAGAGTGTCGGAGAGTGTCACAGTGTGTCTCAGAGAGGGTCACAGTGTATTGGAGAGTGTCGGACAGTGTCACGGTGTGTCTCAGAGACTATCACAGTGTGTTGGAGAATGTCAGAGAGTGTCACATTGTGTCTCTGCCTGTGTCAGAGATTGTCACAGTGTGTTTCAGAGAGAGACAGAGAGTGTGACAGTGTGTCTCGGAGATTGTCAGATAGGATCAGAGAGTGCCACAGTGCATCTCAAAGTGTCAGAGAGAGTCAGGGAGTGTGACAGTGTGTCTGAGAGAGTGTCAGAGAAAGTCGGAGAGTGACACAGTGTGTCTAAGAGAGTTTCAGAGAGAGTCACTGTGTGTCTCAGTGAGTGTCACAGTGTGTCTCAGA
>NW_025131965.1:0-1147 GCF_004010195.1 Chiloscyllium plagiosum
TTGTGAGACAATGATGGAAATTTGATAAGTTGTACGAAGATACCCTGATGTAGCCGAAAGAAGTAGTCATCTGATTTGCCTGTCACGGTCCGCTGTTCTTGACAAAAGACTCTGTTAAATTCAGGGCCTAAAACTTCAGGGCCTAGATTACTGTAAAAAGCTCTGCATGTCAGTTAGCATCTGTGGGAATGGGAGGGTCACTCGACCTGAATATACCAACTGGGCATCTGAATCATTTGTACAAACCAAACAAGCTGTGGATGCTTGAAATCAGAAACAAAAACAGAAATTGTTGGTAAAGCTCAGCAGGTCGAGTAGCATCTGTGGAGAGAAATCTTTGTTAATGCTTCAGATTGAGTGGCCTTTCCTCAGGAAAATGTTGGTTCATGTTGTTATCAAGCTGGGTAGAATTACCGGGATTGGAAAAGCAGAATTGTAAAAGAGGAAACGTGCTCTTTTAAACTCAAAGTTCAGCAGAAAAGGTGAGCAGTGGGGAAGACAGAATGTTCTAAAATGGATGTGTTTCACCTGATGAATGGCTTAGGGCCTGTACGAGTAATTAGTCAAGCGTATACAGACCTGTCAATTATATTTTCTTCCTTATGAATTATTGTATTTCTCTGTTGTCTGTCTAATTAAGAACATGCAATGTTTTTGTAAACTTTCATACAAAGGAAGCCACTTTGTATCAGTACATCAGAGTAGCCTGCTGGGGTACTTGAAGAGCTGGTACACGACTCTCCAATTTTATTAGAACCTAGTTAATTTAGCTTAGAGGTGTAAGAGTTATGTTGTAACAGCGATAGTCTTGGTCAAAAAGGGGATGACTAAAATTAAACTAAACTGTCTATAAGAGTTTTTTTTATTATAGACATCCAAAGAGTACGAACTCCAGGACGAACTGAGAGAGGGTCTTAATAGATCTGAGTCCACAAGAGATTCCCTGGGCCAAATCAAATCTCAACTTTAAAAGACTCTTGCTAATTCTGCCTACTGGTCGTAAGTGCTAGGCCATAGGCTTGTCATTCATGCAAATTCTTCTCATTAATTACTAAGAGCTCGGCCCAGGCCTTTTGGCCACCTTTACGCATTGTGGTTGTTCCAGTTGATGACCAGGAGCTAGGCTTCTCGCTTCAGTCTCTCCAGA
>NW_025131966.1:0-1147 GCF_004010195.1 Chiloscyllium plagiosum
CACAAAAATATTCCGAGACATATGTAGACACGCTAATATACTGACACTCACAGTGCATACACGGAGATAGAACCGCACATAAGTAGTGGCATACGGAGACACAGACTGTCGCACACAAATAGACACAAGCACAAGTAAAACGCACAGGCTAATACACAGATGAACCGATGTCAGCACATAAATACACAAACACACAGACACATGAACAAACACACACAAGTGCACACATGGACCCATCGAGACACAGACACTAGTGCTTATAAGACAGAGATAGATAGGTTTTTGATGAATAAGCATGTCAAGCGTAACAGAGAGTAATCAGAAGAATGATGTTGAGAAATCTCTAAGCCACTATTTAATGACATTCAGAGTCGATGAGTCGAATGTCCGAATTCTGCGTTTTTAATGCTCGTGTGGTGTCATGCTATCAGTTATTCTCTTCCTGGGACAGGAGCAGAGAATGAGTTTAATACATATTTGATTGAAAAGAATCAGTGGTACTATTGGACAGGGTTAGAGGACTGAATGGTTTATGTCTATTCCTAATTATTCTGTCGTTGTGTTTCAAAAGAGGTGGCGATTTCATGTTAGGTTAACACAGATTAAAATAACAGGGTCCACGCTGAAATAAGGTCGCCCCTTTCACTTTCGTGTTGTACTATCCCTCATCCTCAGGGAGCAGTGAAGACTCGGGTTTTGAACATATTCAAGGCTGAGCTCGACTGATCTTTGCTGGATAGGAAAGTCAATATTTATTGAGAACAGACAGGAGACGGATGGTCAAACACAATCGGATCAGTCATGATCATTCTGACTAGTGGCGCCGAATGACCAACTGCTGCCCATACACCATGTGTTGCTCCCTCAATCCACCTTCGAGGCTGTTACAGAGACATGTTGCTGTCCCTACGTCATGTGTTGCTCTCGTAATTCACGGCCAATGCTGTTACAAGGATATACTGCTGTCCCTACCCGATGTGTTGTTCCCTCAATCCACCCTCGATGCTGTTACAGGGATGTACAGCTGCTACTACCCCATATATTGTGCCCTCCATCCACCCCTTGACGCTGTGACAGAGATAGGGGACCTTCTCATTCAGCCAGTCATAATAGTTACCAGGAGACTGGAGGAGACCATTCTGCCTAT
>NW_025131967.1:0-1147 GCF_004010195.1 Chiloscyllium plagiosum
ATTCTATCTAGCCTTCCATGGTTTTCTTTTCGAGACCACACACTTAGAGATTAGATTAGATTAGATTACTTACAGTGTGGAAACAGGCCCTTTGGCCCAACAAGTCCACACTGACCCTCCGAAGAGCAACCCACCCAGACGCATTTCCCTACATTTAGCCCTTCACCTAAAACTACGGGCAATTTAGTATGGTCAATTCACCTAACTTGTACATTTTTCGGATTGCGGGAGGAAACCGGAGCACCCGGAAGAAACCCATACAGACACGGGGGAGAATGTGCAAATTTTACACAGACAGTTGCCTGAGGTGGAAATTGAACCAGGGCCCCTGGCGCTGTGAAACAGCAGTGCCACCACGCCGGCCACAATTCATATAATTTTCACTGTAATCAGTATTTCAAATTTGCATCAGATTTAAGATGAAAATAAAGACCAATTAACCAGTACTTCCATGAATGGAAAACACAGTAAATTGAATTTACAGAAGCAAATTCAAGTTTGATCCGAATAAGCAAATAAATACTTTGAATGGAAATGATCCGAAAATGTTTACATCTACATTTGAACTAAGTCAAATGACTCTTTTTTTGAAATAATTAGACTAAAAACCTGTTTGAAAACATGAACAAATCAGGACTATCGACAAGTCTGGCTGTTAGTGCTCTTGGCCAATCGTAATAAAAATAAATACTACTTTGAGTAACAAGTATCATGTGTAATTGCTGGGCTGAAAAGTAAGAGGATAGCTCTTGTATTTATTGGCAAGAATGGTAACCAAATGTTTACTGTGGTTACTGCACTCAGTAACAATAAGATCAAGATCAATGGCTATTAGAATCCTTTAATACTCGTAATGAAGAATAAACACTGCTGTGAGCAATACGTATCTTGGATAATTACAGAACAGAAATCTCAGAAGACACTCATTGTATTTACTGGAGGGGATGATAATCAGATGCTTACTGTGGTGATTGATCTCAGGAACAATAAGACAGTCACTCAGATTATTCCACTGAACAGTAATTAAATGATCATGAGACCATTGCCTGGCTTCATGAATAGTGTTTTGTGTGAGCATTGATTTCAATAACATTCTGGTATTATACAAGTCTGTAGGTTAGGTGAGTTGGCCATGCTAAATTGTCCA
>NW_025131968.1:0-1147 GCF_004010195.1 Chiloscyllium plagiosum
GTTATGGATAACTTGGGTATATAGCAATTCAAATCTACTGCGTACCATCCTGAATTACAGGCCATGCTGGAGAGATGGCATCAAACACTGAAGACCATGTTAAGGGCTTATGGTCAGGATTATCAAGATGATTGGGATAAGGGAGTTCCATTGGTACTTTTTGCAATCAGAGACGCACTGAATGAATTGACCAAATTCAGTCCATTTGAATTAATTTTTGGGCATGAAGTAAGAGGACCGTTAAAATTGATTAAGAAGAAATTAATAAGTCAGGATTCAGAGACCACCCACTTGGACTATGTGTCAAGTTTTAAAGAATGATTAAATAGAGCTGGAGAGTTGGCTAGACAGCATTTAAAAGTATCACTGCATACAATGAAACAGGAAGTGGATAAGAAATCACAAATTCACAATTTTGCAGTTGGGGATAAGGTATTGCTGTTACTTCCAGTAACAGGTGAGTCTTGAAAAGCAATATTTAGCAATTAAGCAAGGGTCAGTTAGACTTGAAACGTCAGCTCTTTTCTCTCCTTACAGATACTGCCAGACTTGCTGAGATTTTCCAGCATTTTCTCTTTTTTGGTTTCAGATTCCAGCATCTGCAGTAATTTTCTTTTATTTACTTGATAAGGACTCCACACAGGTTTCATGTGAATATGCTTAAAAGGTATTTTGATAGGGGAGGAAAGCAAGAGGAGAAGGTGTTAATGATTACAGCACAGAAGGAAGAAGCAAGTTCAAAGGATTCTGAATTGGACATTCCTCCCATCAAATTGGACAATGAGGAAGTTGTCAAAAATTGGGACAAATTATTGAGTTACCTTCCACAAGAAAATCGAAATGACCCGAAAGAGTTATGACTATCACATGGGGAGATATGCGGAAATAAACTGGGAAGTACTAACCTAATTGTGCATGATGTAGAGATAGGGGACGCTGTTCCGATTAAGCAACATTCCTTATAGGCATAACCCTCTGGAGTTGGCACAGGTTCAGAAGGAGGTAGAGCGCATGCTCCAAGATGGTATAATCGAAGTGAGTTACAGTGACTGGAGTTCACCCGTAGCCACGATGCCAAAGCCAGATGGTACCCAATGGTTATGTGTGGACTATTGCAAAGTCAATGCTGTTACAAAGACTGATGCAT
>NW_025131969.1:0-1147 GCF_004010195.1 Chiloscyllium plagiosum
TTGTTCCCTTCCGCAAAAACGTCCGAGGTCCCTACAGCGCAGGGAGTTCTGAAACCAGAAGTCAATACTGGGAATGGCATTGGCGCACAGACCAGTGTACACATGACCCCCAAGTGGGAAGCTGTAACATTGAAAAGGATCTGGATCGCCCTGTACAGCAGTCACTGAATACAATATAGCAGTAACAGAAAGCAGTGAGGAAGATAAATGATGTGTTGACCTTCATTTCAGGAGGATTTGAGTCCAGGAGTAAGGGCGTCTCAGTACAGTTGCATAGGATTTTGATGAGAACCCATCTCGAACATTGTGCAGTATTGCGTGCAGTTTTGGTCTCCGTACCTGATAAGGACAAACCTGGAATTGAGGGGGAGCAGCGAAGGATGACCAGACTGATCTCTGGGATGATGGGTTTGTTGTGAGAGCAGAGTTTGGGGCGACTGGGCCTGTATTCCATGGGCTTAGGAAAATGGGTGGAGCTCTCAGTGAAATATATAAAACTCTGACAGGGCGTGACAGATTGGAAGCAGGGATGATAATTCCCCTGGCTGGGACGTCTAAAACAAGGTCCCACAGTATTAGGTACAGGTAGGACACTCTGCATTGAGTTGACACGAAATGTTTGCACTCAGCTGGTGAAACTGGATAATGTGATCGCACCTGGAAACCAAGAATATAAATAAGGATTTTGAGACACTTAAGGGATAAGGGGTAAAGGGCCAGCCATCATTATATTGAATTGGGTAGCAAACTCGATGGATCAAAGGGACTACTGCAGTTCCTATTTCATAGCTTCCCAAGGTTAATCAAATTAACAGATATATTTATTAATTTGGGATAAATGCATTGAGGAGATGTTTGAACATGAACTAGAATGAGGAAGGCATAATGTATTGAATGACCTCCTCCTTTCCCGATGTTCATGTGCAGTCTGTAGGAAAGCTCTGTAAATGTTGTCACAAGTTCTCAGATGTTAGGAAGGAGGTCTCTGCAGGGTCAACAGACTGCGTTTCTATTTCTCTTTTTCCGGTACCGAGGCTGGGGCAGGGTGTTCTTCCATGTTTATCCTTTAAGACCTCGGAGCAATTTGATACAATGGAGTGTCTTGCTTGGCCGGTTCCGAGACCATTGAAGAGTTGATCACATGTCT
>NW_025131970.1:0-1147 GCF_004010195.1 Chiloscyllium plagiosum
TGGGGATTGCTGAGACATGGCTGCAGGGTGACCAGAAGTGGAAATGGAATAGTGAAGGGTTTTCAGTATTTAAGAAAGGACAGACAAAAAGGAAAAGAGGTAGTATTGCTGATTAAAAGGCAATTATTAGCTGTGGTGAAATAGCATTTGTATGGGTTGAGCTTAGAAACACCGAGGGGCAGATATTAGGGTCTAGGTCCCAAAACTGTAGACGTAATATTGGGGAAGACATTAAAAGAAATTAGAGATGCAAGTGATAAAGGTACATCTGTAATTATGGGTGACTTCAATCAGGAATTACTGGAGTGTATATAAGATAGTTTTATGAATCAATATATTGAGGAACCAAATGTAGAAAAGGCCACCCTTAACTGGGTATTGTGTAATGAAGAAGAAATAATAATGTCAAGGCGAAAGTGAGGCCTGCAGATGCTGGAGATTAGATTCGAGAGTGTGGTGTTGGAAAAGCACAGCAGCTCAGGCAGCATCCAGGGAGCAGGAGAATCGATGTTTCGGGCAAAAGCCCTTCATCAGGAATGAGGCTGTCATCACAAAAGGAAGTTCAAATAACAGCCTGAAATTGTGGGGGTAAACAGGGTGGCTTAATTAGAAGGAAGACTTGAAAGAAATTAATATTAGTAAGGAAATGGTGTTGGGGAAATGAACAGGACTAAAAGAAGAAGAATCCCAGGACCTGATGAGTTTCATCCCAGAATACTTAAGGAAGTGACCCTAAAATCAACTCTAGATGCTCTAGCGGTCATCTTCCAAAATTCTATAGACTCGGACTGTTCCTATGGATTGGAGGGAGTTAATGTCACCCCACTTTTTAAAAGAAAAGCAGAGTGAAAACAACAAATTATAGACTGTTCAACCTGATATCATAGTGAGGAAATGCAATGTCAGAGCATTTGGAAGATAGTGACAAGATTGGACAGTCAGCATGGATTTACAGAAGGGAAGTTGTGCTTGCTATCTCTATAGAAAATAAAACATAGAACATCACAGCGCAGTACAGGCCCTTAGGCCCTCAATGTTGCGCTGACTTATGAAAAAAAACTGAAGTCCATTTAATTAACACTATTCCATTTTCATCCAAATGTTTATCCAACGGCCATTTAAATGCCCTTAAAGTTGGTGAGTCTAC
>NW_025131971.1:0-1147 GCF_004010195.1 Chiloscyllium plagiosum
TGTCACTCACTCTTGGGTATCTGATATGCTGTATATAAACCACCCTGAATCCCTCGATTAGATTTCAGTCTCTCCCTCCCTCCAGGCTATCTCATATGCAGTATGTAAACTACCCTGAACCCCTCAATTAGATTTCAGTCTCTCCCTCACTCCTGGGTATCTCATATGCTGTATGTAAACCACCCTGAACCCCTCGATTAATTTCCAGTCTGCCCCTCACTCTTGGGCATCTCATTTGCTGTATATAAACCATCCCGAACCCCTCGATTAGATTTCAGTCTCTCCCTCACTCCTGGGTTTCTCATATGCTGTATGTAAACCACCCTGAACCCATCGATTAGATTCCAGTCTCTCCCTCGCTCCTGGTGATCTCATATGCTGTATGTAAACCACCCTGAACCCCTCGATTAGATTTCAGTCTCTCCCTCACTCCTGGGTATCTCATATGCTGTATGTAAACCACCCTGAACCCCTCGATTAGATTCCAGTCTCTCCCTCCCTCCAGGTTATCTCATATGCAGTATGTAACCCAACCTGAACCCCTCGATTAGATTCCAGTCTCTCCCTCGATCCTGGTTATCTTAAAATTGTATGTAAACCACCCCGAACCCGTCGATTCGATTCCAGTCTGTCCCTCAGTCTTGGGCATCTCATCTGCTGTATATAAACCACCCCGAACCCCTCGATTAGATTTCAGTCTCTCCCTCACTCTTGGGTATCACATATTCTTTATGTAACCCACCCTGAACCCCTCGATTCGATTTCAGTCTCTCCCTCGCTCCTGGTTATCTCATATGCTGTATATAAACCACCCTGAACCCCTCGATTTAATTCCAGTCTGTCCCTCACTCTTGGGTATCTCATATGCTCTAAATAAACCACCCTGAACCCCTGGATTAGATTTCAGTCTCTCCCTCACTCCTGGGTATCTCATATGCTCTAAATAAACCACCCTGAACCCCTGGATTAGATTCCAGTCTGTCCCTCACTCTTGGGTATCTGATATGCTGTATGTAAACCACCCCGAACTCATCGGTTAGATTTCAGTCTCTCCCGCACTCCTGGGTATCTCATATGCTGTATGTAAACCACCCTGAACCCCTCGATTAGATTGCAGTCTGTCACTCACTCTTGGGTATCTGATATG
>NW_025131972.1:0-1147 GCF_004010195.1 Chiloscyllium plagiosum
ACTGGTGTACACGCTGGGCTCACTCGTGTCCTCCCTTGGCTCGCTCACTGTCTGTCAGTAGTCTGTGCTGGGCTGACTTACTGCAGCTGATGGTATCACAGCGAACGAGCGCTTCAGTGAGAGGTAAGTATAAATTAATATTTAAAAAAAGAAAGAACGAGAAGGAAGGTCGAATATAAAGAAAAGAAATGAAGAAACAATCGGAGTCAGTGAACGAGCCCTCGGCTCAGAATCCCTGTTCCACCGCCATCTTCCTGGAAGCATCTGCAGGATTTGCTTTAATACAGATTTTATTACCGAGGGAGAAATAAATATGATTGAAGTTCAAGCTTGGATATATTTTGAGGCATTAGATCTGTGAACCTAGTCACAGAACTAATTTGTGGAGGGATTTTGAAGGAGAATTGTGTCGTGAACAGTGTCAAAAACTACAATCCGATCGAGAAAGTCGAGTTGTTGCTATCATTTATTTTCAAAACAGATACACATCATGTAATTTGCAAATTAAGAAGAACCGTTTTGTTACAGCAAAGATGGGGACACGAAACTGACTGGAATGAAGTTGAGATGATAAGGGAATACATCTATTTCCACATTTTGTATCACTTCTTATTACAGGTTGAGGGCAGTCCACTTGGATCAACTTGCCAAGCTCTTTCTCGGGTCATCTGATGGAGAACACCAGGCAGATGGCAGAAACCGAGAAAGTTAAAGTGGTGTCTAGTGGACAAAAATGTGCCTGATAGACTAAATTTTAAAATCACATGTTAAAATAATATAAAGCTTTTCATTCTTAAATGGGTTTATTACTGCATAACAAAATTTGGTGCAATAGATGTGAGGGAGATTGGAGCATGTTTAATATGGTTCCCCTTTTTAAGAGGGGTGATTGACATGAACGAGGAAATTAAGGCTGGTGAATCTCAAGTTATTGGTATGAATGAAGAAAGTTCTCAAGGAGCTTGTTAATACCCATTTGGAATGGGATGGGTCAATTCGGGTCATGCAGCATGGTCTTGTCAGGGAGAGTTCATGCTTAACAAATTTGTTAGAATTTGTTTGGAAATGTGATCGAGGGTGTGGATGAGGGTTTGGTGGGAGATGGAGTCCAGGTGATGTAGTTTATATGGATTTTTTTGTCAATGTG
>NW_025131973.1:0-1147 GCF_004010195.1 Chiloscyllium plagiosum
AGAGATTAGCAGTCCCTGTGTGTATTACAGAGAATAGCAGTCCCTGTGTATATTATAGACAATATCAGTCCCTGTGCATATTGCAGAGAATAGCAGTCTCTGTTTATATTACAGAGAATAGCAGTCCCTGTGTATATTACAGAGAATCGCAGTCCCTCTGTATATTATAGAGAATAGCAGTCCCTGTGTGTATTGTAGAGAATAGCAGCCCCTGTGTGTATTACAGAGAATAGCAGTCCCTGTGTGTATTATAGAGAATAGCAGTCCCTGTGTATATTGTAGGGAAGATCAGCTCCTGTGTATATTAGTGAATAGCAGTCCCTATGTGTATGAGAAGAATAGCAGTCCCTGTGTGTATTACAGAGAATAGCAGTCCCTGTTTATATTACAGAAGCAGTCCCTGTTTATATTGTGGGCGGCACGGTGGCACAGTGGTTAGCACTGCTGCCTCACAGCGCCATGAGTCCCGGGTTCAATTCCCGACTCAGGCGACTGACTGTGTGGAGTTTGCACATTCTCCCCGTGTCTGCGTGGGTTTCCTCCGGGTGCTCCGATTTCCTCCCACAGTCCAAAGATGTGCAGGTTAGGTGAATTGGCCATGCTAAATTGCCAGTAGTGTTATGTCAGGGGTAAATGTCGGGGGATGGGTGGGTTTCGCTTCGGCGGGTCGGTGTGAACTTGTTGGGCCGAAGGGCCTGTTTCCACACTGTAAGTAATCTAATCTAATCTAATCTAACTAGAGAATAGCAGTCCCTGTTTATATTACAGAGAATACCAGTCCCTGTGTGTATTACAGAGAATAGAAGTCCCTGTTTATATTACAGAGAATAGCAGTCGCTGTGTATATTATAGAGAATAGCAGTCCCTGTGTATATTATAGAGAATAGCAGTCCCTGTGTGTATTATAGAGAATAGCATTCCCTGTGTATATTATAGAGAATAGCACTCCCTGTGGGTATTATAGAGAATAGCACTCCCTGTGGAAATTACAGAGAATAGCAGTCCCTGTGTGTATTATAGAGAATAGCACTCACTGTGTATTTTTTAGAGAATAGCAGTCCCTGTGTGTATTATAGACAATAGCAGTCCTGTGTGTATTACAGAGAATAGCAGTCCCTGTGTGTATTACACAGAATAGCAGTCCCTG
>NW_025131974.1:0-1147 GCF_004010195.1 Chiloscyllium plagiosum
GCGACAGGTTCAGAGAGAGAATTTTGATCAGCATATGATTGGAGGAGCGAAGGGACTGCTCCTGTCGTGAAACTTTCTTTGTTCTTTGTGCTTTGATGCATGTCTGTATTGCTGGACTTCTCTTTCGACCCCAGATACTACACTGAGCACGTGATGGGCTCAGACTAGGCTCGGTGGGCTAGTGGTGTGGTCTCCTGTGGGAAGAGAATGGTCTGCCTGTGTGTTGATCCATCCACCAGGACCTCGTGTCTCTATCGACAAATCATTGTGTGATTGTCCCATATATGCCTTGCTCAGGTTAAACTGTGCAGGCAGCTCTCAACTGAGAAAGTTCAATCCTGTGCCCGTTGGCCTTTGAAGGTTGGCATCAGTTTCAGGGATCACAGAACATTCAGAGATATCTCAGGGATGGTGAGTACCTCCAGCCATGATGGGTGGGAGAATCGGGCTGGCACATAATGAGAGTGACACCATGATGTGAGGAGGGTAGCTAATGAGCTGAGTTAGCTCAGATAGCTCCAGGAAACTAGCTCGGCCTCGTGGAGATAAATCCTCTGTCGCACACAGTGAAAATGACACTGGGGCACATTATTCTTAAATCTAGCCCAATAAACCGAGTATTCTGCTTACTCCACTTCCAGTTAGAAAGCTTGCAGAACAAATGCACATTCAAGACTCTTCAGCATATGACCACACACCAACACCTCATTCACACGTCCTTCCGAGAATCACTGACTCATGTTGCAGGATACTATCGACGCATTTATATTTCATCATTCTAAAACCTGTGAACATGTCCTGCCACTGACATTGTCTCTCAATCTCTCATTTTCTGTCTATTTCCCACAGTTCTCCCATATGTTGGCATTTCAACGAGTTTCCTGCCATCTCTCTCTGGCAGTGATTTTCACACCCACAACACCCCTTGTCATGGCACAACGGAGATATCGAGCTCTACATGGATGGGAGCGGCACATCCTGTCACTTCCACTATCGGCTGTAAGTTTCCCCATGCTGACCAGTGATGGAACACACTGTTACCCAACAACGCACTGGTGGTGGAATTCACTGCTCTCCATGCTGGGAGGATAACTGATCCTTTTTCATAGATTATGTGACTGGCGTCCATTGCACAGCTGTATTCGTT
>NW_025131975.1:0-1147 GCF_004010195.1 Chiloscyllium plagiosum
GATGTTGGTAGATGGTTCCATGGGATGTGAAAAGAAAGGTTATTGGGGAGTTTGCTATACCATTAATGGAGAGGGAAACACTGCAATTCCTGGGACTGAGTGGTTTAATCAGAAAGTCTTGCTGAGCTTTAGCAGTGTGTGTGCTGCACCGACTGACATTTTGAAAAAATGCAGAAACTTGCACTGGACGGATGAATGTGAGAAGGCATTTGATAATCTGAAAGCTGTGTTAATCACTGCCCCAGTATTAGCCACAACTTAATTACACAAAGCCATTCAAGGTGGCTAGTGATGTAATTGATCTGGGTATTGGTGCTGGACACTTGTAAGAAGATGATGAGAAGATACAAAGACCTATTGAGTATTTTTCCATAATATCAAAAATTATCAACTTAAATATTCCACAATTGAGGAATAGATCTTCAGCATGGTGTTGGCATTGCAACATTTCAAACATTCATTGCCAGGAATGTGTCGGAGACATATTGTGCATACCGATCATAAACCTGTAGGGTTTTTGGAAAAAATTAAGGACAAAAAATCCAGACAGTTTTGATGAAACATATTTTTGCAGCCATTCAATTTGAAAAACAGATATGTAACATGACAAGAGAATGTAATTACTGATGTGTTGTCATGACTTTGATGAAGGAAGATGGAGGTGCTCGGTGGTGGGACAAAACAGACTGAAATGGACTGTGGTAGTGAATGTTTGCATGCTTAGAGACAATGTAATGTATATTTGCTGTAGGGTGTTAATAGTGTAAGGCTAAAGATTCTTAAAACTTAAGTAATCTTTGTAAATTAATGATTTTTTTAAGGGGGAGGGAAGTGTGACATGCTATGGCTTTAAGAGGTATATCTGGTCCTGGTTTTTTATGAAGAAATGTTGAGACAGAGATCCTGAACAATCTGCTCCAAAGCCAATAGAGTAAACAGCTTGTGAGGGATCCATGGTATTCTAAAAGTTGGAACAACAGAAGCAGCCTGAATGGGTGGGATTAAGCTCCCAAAGAACCAGGACTTTCAGTTTTACCTTTCTGCAGTTGCTGGGATCTTGAAGGTAAATGTTGAAGGTCTTGTTCCTCTCTCTGTTACAGCTAAAAACTGGGGTTCTCTTCCTGTTGCTAGAATTGCATGGGAGACA
>NW_025131976.1:0-1147 GCF_004010195.1 Chiloscyllium plagiosum
GGACCACGACTTGGGGCTGCTCTCCCTTCCCCCGACAGATCATAAAAACACGATCAGAGGCACCCGGGAGGCAACACACCAACCGTGAGTCTCTATCGTCCCCACAGAACATCCTATCTGTCCTCCTAACTATCGAGTTACCAATGACTACTGCTCTGCTCCTCTTCCCGCTTCCCTTCTGAGCAGGAGATGCCCATTGCTTTCCCCTGGTAAGTCATTCCCCCAACAGTATCCAAAATGGTATACTTATTGTTGAGGGGAATGGCCACAGGGGATCTCTGCACTGCCTGCCGGTTCCCTTTCTGTCCCCTAACTGTCACCCATCTATCTCTTCTTTTATCTGGGGAGTGACTACCTCTCTGTAAGTCCTGTCAATAACCCCCTCTGCCTCCCGAATGATCGGAAGTTCATCAAACTCCAGCTCCAGTTCCCTAACGCGGTTTTCGAGGAGCTGGTGTTGGGTGCACTTCCCACAGATATAGTCAGGAGGGACACTAGTGGTGACCCTTACTTCCCACATTCTGCAGGAGGAACATTCCACTGCCCTCAACTCCATTCCCACTATTCTAACTGCCGAAGTAACTACTAAAAAATGGATTAGGAAATAAACTAGTTACCTTACCTTGTCAGTCTGGCTCCCACAACTGATTTTGTAGGTTAGAAGAGGAGGATGGTTGGTAGGCATGCATTTGGCCCATATCTCTCTAAACATTTCGTATTCATGTACCCCTGCAGATGTTTTTGAAACGTTGTAATTGTCCCAGCCTCCAGCTTCCAGAGGCTACTAATTCCTTGCACATATCACTGTCTGCGTGAAAACATTGACTCGAAAGACTTTTAATTTTTTTTCGCTCTCACCTTAAATCTTTGCCCTCAAGGCTTGGACTCCTCCAGCCTTGGAGAAAGATTGTGAATATTCATATTATACATGCCGCTCATGATTTTAAATACTTCGATAAGGTCATCCCTCAGCCCTTGACACCAGCGAAAACAGACCCACCCTGTTCAGCCTCTTCCTCGAGCTCAAAATACAAAAACCGGCAATATCCTTGTAGCGTTCTTAATGAACCCTTTCAAATTTCACAATCTCTTTTCTACAGCAGACAGACCAGATCTAAACGCAGTATTACACATCTGCCTAAACCAA
>NW_025131977.1:0-1147 GCF_004010195.1 Chiloscyllium plagiosum
GAGGGACTTGGGAGAGGGGTGTCGGAAATGTGACAGGTGGAAAGAGATCAAGGTGAGGGTGATAGGTAAGGATATTTAGTGATTCTTTTTGTGTAGGCGTGCCAGGCACTGTGGGGATCACAGAGCTTTGGGAATCTTGGACCAATGTTTGTGGGGGGGTTTTCTGTGCTGTGGTGGTTGATTGGGAGTCTGTGAACTTGATTTATTCTTGTCCGACTCTGTGTGGACCTTTTGGCAAGCCCGGGTGAACGGGGGGGGGGGGAGTCTCAAATGTGCACAGTTTTCCCCCATATTAAAATGAGAAGAATTCTGACCAGAGATTCTTCAAAAAGAACATAAGAAACTCTGAAATTAAGGTTGTACTAATACTTTGGTCGAGAGGAAAGGTTCAATGTAAATTGTGCCATGCTGAGAGTTTTGATATTTAAATATTTTGGTTTGTTAAAATACTAGTTAAAACAAATCCTTTTAAGTGACTTTTTTGCCTCATTTGACTTAGGATCCTAATTCAATGTGTTTTGTGGATTACGTAATAGGGCAGATTTTGTTTTTACACTGAAATTGTACATTATGTCCTTTTTAAAATGATCGAACTTGTAACCTTAAAACAAATTGATTGAGGACATTGAGCCCCTGATTTGTTTAAAATGCTACAATGCCTGTTTCAAATCAAAAACAATTATGTCAGTGATCATGTTTTAGCCAGATACAAGTAATGTATTATAATATCTTTGCTGCTGTGTTTTTAATGCAGAGTGTTCACAAAATGGGCGTCACGGTGGCACAGTGGTTAGCACTGCTGCCTCACAACGCCAGAGACCCAGGTTCATTTTCCCGCCTCAGGCGACTGACTGTGTGGAGTTTGCACATTCTCCCCGTGTCTGCGTGGGTTTCCTCCGGGTGCTCCGGTTTCCTCCCACAGTCCAAAAATGTGCAGGTCAGGTGAATTGGCCATGCTAAATTGCCCGTAGTGTTAGGTGAAGCGGTAAATGTAGGGGATTGGGTCTGGGTGGGTTGCGCTCGGCGGGTCGGTGTAGACTTGTTGGGCCGAAGGGCCTGTTGCGGGTCGGTGTAGACTTGTTGGGCCGAAGGGCCTGTTTTCACACTGTAAGTAATCTAAGGTCAGACTGGGGTGGGGGCGGAGAGG
>NW_025131978.1:0-1147 GCF_004010195.1 Chiloscyllium plagiosum
CAAATTCCCAGCTCGGCGAACAGAACCACAGCAACGAGCACCCGAGCTACAATTCTTCTCCCAAACTTTGAACACCTATGGGTGAGAGACGCTAAGACAAGTCAGAGGAGGCTCCCAAGCACTGAGGATGTCACTTAGACAGAGGACGAAACATCTGCAACACAAATTCCCAGCTCGGTGAACAGAACCATAATCACCCCTTAGCTTCCGCTCTGGGGAAAATAGCTCCAGCCTATTCAGCCTCTCCCTGTAGCTCAAACCCTTCAACTTTGGCCAAATCCTTGTAAATCTTTTCTGAACCCTTTCAAGTTTCACAACATCTTTCTGAGAGCAGGGACACCAGAATTGAATGCAGTATTTCAAAAGTGGCTTGTACAGCCACAACATGACCTCCCAACTCCTGTACTGAATGCACTGACCAATAAAGATAAGCATATCAAGTGCTTGCTTCACTATCCTATCTACCTGCGCTTTCACTTTCAAGGAACTATGAACCTGCACCCCAAAGTCTCTTTGTTTGACAACATTCCGCATCAGTCCCGCCCTGATTTGCCTTAGCAAACTGCAACACCTCACATTTACTTAAATTAAACTCCATCTACTACTCCTCTGCCCACTGGCCCATCTGTTGTATTCTGAAATATCACTTTTTGCTGTGCATTACACCTCTGATTTTGGTGTCATCTGTCAACTTGCTAAGCATACCTCCTATGTTCACATTCATATCACTTATATAAATGACAAAAAGATGGGGGTTACGTGGGACAGGCCAGAAAGTGTGGAGTAAAGCCCATAAGTAGACTACTCATGATCTCCATTCTATGTATGTTCCTATGGTGACCCTTCATCCTGGTCTGGCATTACAGTGGATGCACCTGATTTCTAATTCACGTCAGGGCACTGTTCAGATTCAACCACACTGGTTGAGGACTAGAATCATAGAGTTCCAGACAGGGTAATCATGTCAGGTCATCTTCCTTTTAGAGAACTTCAGTGTTTTAAACAATTCAATATTTTCACTGTGATTTTTATTGAGACCAGTTTTATTCTCTTCTTTAGATATTTTTCTAAACAACAGTTTAAAAATCTGACTTTAATTGAGTCAGAATTAAACTGGACCTGGTCAGTTAATGTTACCACTGCACTA
>NW_025131979.1:0-1147 GCF_004010195.1 Chiloscyllium plagiosum
ATTTGCTACTTTAACGTGGTTTGCTGGCAGTGATGAGGGAAGCCAGATGTTTTCTGTCAAGTCTCAAGGACACATCTTCCATCTCCGGGAAGGCAGACTCCGTGGGGATCAGAAGCTGGTGGTAATAATTAACTGTTTTAGATTGAAGGTATTGTGGTTCATGTTGGGATTATGGATAACATGACTTTCAGTGCAGGATCACACACCAAATGTACTGTATTATTATGTGGAGTTTTTATTCAAAGTCTGTATTTCTGCTCTCTCTCATTGATATGGGAGGTGGGGGGTGGTTGCGGGGAATGTTCTCAGAGGTACTAAAAGTATCTAGAATTTCATAAACTTAGTAAAAAACAAGAAGCCATGGAATTTTTCACCGTATCAATTACTATGTGGAGTTTTTATTCAAAGTCTGTATTTCTGCTCTCTCTCATTGATATGGGAGGTGGGGGGGTGGTTGCGGGGAATGTTCTCAGAGGTACTAAAAGTATCTAGAATTTCATAAACTTAGTAAAAAACAAGAAGCCATGGAATTTTTCACCGTATCAGTGTTTGTTTAGAACATCATGTGTGATTGTTCATCCCCCTGAAGTTCCAATGCAATCCCATTTTATTCTCTCACAGTGCAACAGATTAATCTTCACTCATGATACCATCATCCCAGGGATTAATTTGGTGGAACTCCTTTGCAGTCTCTCTGTGGTAAGGAGATCATTCCTTATAAAGGAGAGAAAATCTGTGGACAATGCCCCAAATACTGCCTCACCAACACTCAGGGATGAACACAATAATTACCTTCACTCACTTCGCCATCTCAATTTCTTTCTTATGGCGTTAAACAAATAATTTTCTATATACTGCACTGATGCGAAAATTACAACTTCCTTACATGTGTATGTCAATAAAACCAACACCAGAGGTGCCTATCGAGGTGTACATCACTCTCAGGGACAGACTCTATGGGATGGAATACACCTAAAATAAGGAATAGTCACCTACCTGATGGAAATGAGCTGTAAGAATATGGAAACAGGAAGCAGAAGTGAGTTATCTCCTTTTGTTCTTTTTCACGAGGTATATGAAGCCCTGGTCAGACCAGCATGTTATCCCTATCTTAAACTGAGTGGCTGGTTCAGCTGTTCCATTGGAC
>NW_025131980.1:0-1147 GCF_004010195.1 Chiloscyllium plagiosum
TGAAGCGTATGTCAGGTACTTGAGTGAGATACGAGAGGGTGGGGTAGCGGTGTGTGGTTTAACCATAAAGTGCTGAACTGAACTCCACTTTTTAACTGCTGTTGCCATGGAAATAACCCTGATAGTCAGCCTCCATTGGAAACCAAAAATCACAAAGGTATAAGAAGGGGATCCATACATCAGACAGTCAGACAGTTACATGATAGTGCCTGGAGATGTTTTGCATGTACACTATCCAGGTAACTGCCATGCCTCACCAATAAAAGACTCAAAGAAGACGTCTCAGAGTTCTGTGCCCAGTCATTCCTATCCAGCAGGGTTTAGGAATATGAGTACACAGCGGTCTTTCTCGCTTGTCTTTGCTAATTTGTGTGTCTTTTCTTTCAATTTGTTAGACTCCCTCATTTCATGCCAGTAATTGATAAGGAGACTGAGGAAGGTGAGGACCAAGAAACAAACCATTATCACGAGAGAATTGGAGCTGGGCAAGCTAATGGAGTTAAAGGTAGACAGGTCTCCTTGCCAGATGGAATACGTCCCTGGGTACGACCAGAGATATCGGGAGAAATAGTGAATGCACTTCGAGTCAGAGCATCTTACAGCAGAGACAAGCCATTTGGCCCAAACTGACCCATGCTGACCAAAATGTCCATCCAAGACAACCCTATTTCCCTTGGCCGATATGTTTCTGTCTCTTTGGTATCTATGCCTTTTTCATGTTGTGAACGAACTTGCCTCAACCACTTGCAATGGCAGCTCATTCCATACATGTCACACCCTCAGCTTATCTTTTATTCTTTCTCCTCTCACCTTAAAATGATGCCCTCCAGTCCTCGATTCCCTGGGAAAAATAGCAATGCATTCACCTTACCCATGCTTCTCATGATCTTATACACTTCTATAAACCCCCTTCGGTTTCCTCTGCTTTAAATAAAAAAAGGTCCTCGATTGTCCAACGTCTTCTTATAACACCAACTCTTTAGCCCTGGGAACATCCTTGTAAATTTCTTCTGAACTTTTTACAGTTTGATAACCAAAACCTACACTGCATTCATCACATTTCCAGTGTTTCCCCACGGCGCTGGAATCGATGTGACAAAGCCAATGGATAATAAACAAGACATAATCGATAATTAACTCCTTTACA
>NW_025131981.1:0-1147 GCF_004010195.1 Chiloscyllium plagiosum
GCCGAATGTTAGGCCCCAGGCAGCAGCAGCGACCGTGGTGGCAAGCCTCGGACAACAGCAGCGGTGGAGGCAGGCCTCAGGCGAGTCTACGGTAGGCCTTCGGTCGCAGTGTGGGGGCAGACCTGTTGGGGAGAGTCCCCAAGGCAAGTCCCAGGCAGCCCCAAAATTGAGTCCCAGGCAGTAGTGGTGGAGGACCCCAAGGAGAGTCTCAGGCAGTGGCAGCAGTGGAGGCAAGTCCCAGGTAGGCCCTTGGTCGCAGCAGTAGGGGGGCAGACCTGTTTGGGGAGGGTCCCCAAGGCAAGTCCCAGGCAGCCCCAAAATTGAGTCCCAGGCAGCAGCAGTGGAGGTCCTGGGGAGGGGTCCAAGGCGAGTCCCAGGCAGCGGTGGTGGAGGCGGGCCTCAGACAACAGCAGCAGTGGAGGCAGGCCTCTGGCAAGTCCTGGGCAGGCCCTTGGTCGCAGTGGTGGGGGCAGACCTGTTGGGGAGAGTCCCCGAGGCAAGTCCCAGACAGCCCCACAATTGAGTCCCAGGCAGCAGCAGTGGAGGTGGGCCTCTAGTAACGGCAGCAGTGGTGGAGGTCCTGGAAGGGGCCCCAAGGCAAGTCCCAGGCAGCAGCAGTGAGGTAGGCCCCAAGCAGCAACAGCTGAGGCAAGTCTGGGCAGGGTCCCAGAGACCAGCAGTGGGAGTGCTGGTCTCTCCTCCTCCTCCTTCTCCTTCTCCTTCCTCTCTCTGTGGGGCAGCTGGTCTAGGGATAGTCACCTTCAAGGAGAGTCCTTGCACATACACTCACAATAGGCAAACACTCAAGTGGCCAGTGACAAACACTGCCCTTCACATCAAAGGACAGTGCTTTGTGATCAAAAACAGTGAAGGGGAGGGTAGGGACTAAATCAAAATAGAATTGGAGGGAGAAATGATGCACTCCACTCCCTGCGGTGCCCACCTCTCCCTGAACAACTCCAGGGTGTTGGTCGACACCGCGTGCTCCTTCTCCAAGGATACCCGGGCTCTAACGTAGACAGTCTTTTCATTTTTTTTTTCTTAATGAAAGGATCATCAAACAAAAGGTTAGGGGTGGTGACTAGGAGGAAATCTTAAAGAGGCCTGAAAGATGTGGGTTATGGCGAGAAATGTGAGTGACTTGTCT
>NW_025131982.1:0-1148 GCF_004010195.1 Chiloscyllium plagiosum
CTGTTTATTCCTGACCTGAGTGGATAGCAGTTTATTACTGACCTGTGTGGGTAGCAGTCATTGTACTATTTTTTACTGACCTGAGTGGGTAGCAGTTATTGTACTGTTTATTACTGACCTGTGTGGGTACCAGTTATTGTACTGTTTATTACAGATCTGAGTGGGTAGCAGTTATCGTGCTGTTTATTACTGACCTACGTGGGTAGTAGTTATTGTTCTGTTTATAACTGATCTGAGTCGGTAGCAGCTATTGTATTGTTATTACTGAACTGTCTGGGTAGCAGTTTATTACTGACCTGTGTGGGTTGCAGTTATTGTACTGTTTATTTCTGATCTGATTGGGTAACAGTTATTGTATTGTTTATTATTGACCTGTGTGGTTAGCTGTCATTGTACTGTTTATTACTGATCTGAGTGGGTAGCAGTTCTTGTACTGTTTATTACAGACCTTGAGTGGGTTAGCAGTTATTGTGTTGTTTATTACAGACCTCAGAGTGTAGCAGTTTATTACAGTTTATTACTTACCTGCGTGGGTAGCAGTTATTATACTGTTTATTACTGAACTGTCTGGGTAGCAGTTTATTACTGACCTGATAGGGTAGCAGCTATTGTACTGTTTATTTTTGATCTGATTGGATAGGATTTTATTACTGATCTGAGTGTGTAGCAGTTATTGCACTGTTTATTACTGTCGTTCGTGGGTAGCAGTTACTGTATTGTTTATTACTGACCTGAGTGGGTAGCAGTTTATTATTGACCTGCTTGTGTCGCAGATTTGTACTGTTTATTACTGACTTGTGTGGGTAGAAGGTATTGTACTGTTTATTATTGAACTGTGTGGGTAGCAGTTATTTTACTGTTTATTACTGATCTGAGCGGGTAGCAGATATTGTACTATTTATTACTGACCTGCGTGGGTAGCAGTTTTGCACTGTTTATTACTGATCCGAGTGGGTAGCAGTTATTGCACTGTTTATTATTGACCTGCGTGGGTCGCAGTGATTGAACTGTTTGTTACTGATCTGAGTTGGTCGCAGTTATTGTACTGTTTATTTCTGACCTGCGTGGGTAGCAGTTATTGTATTGTTTATTACTTAACCGAGTGGTTCGCAGTTATTGTACTGTTTATAACTGACCTGTGTGCGTAG
>NW_025131983.1:0-1148 GCF_004010195.1 Chiloscyllium plagiosum
GGGTGGAGGACCTGTTTGGGGATGATCAAGCACGAGGAAGGAATTTGAAGTATAGGTCCCCAAAGGTCATAATCTCCGGATTACTGCCCGAGCCCGTGCCAATTGGCATAGGGATAAGAAAATTAGGGAAGTAAACACGTGGCTAAGGGATTTGTGTGGGGAAGAGGGATTCCATTTCATGGGGCATTGGCATCAGATTTAGAACCGGAGGGATCTGTACCTTGGGACGGTCTCCACCTGAACCGATCTGGTACCAATGTTCTGGCAAAGAGGATAAATAGGGTGGTCAGTAGGACTTTAAACTTCTGAGTTGGGGAAGGGAAAGTGAAAGCGACAGGAAGTATGGAGTTAAATGGAAAGATAAATAGCAGGACAGCATATGTGCAGGTCGATTTAAGCTTGAGGCAGACTAGGGACCCAGCAAAAAGGAAGGATAACTTAGGACATCTTATGACTTCCAATATCTCCAACGATAAGAAAGTTAGCATTAGGGCACTTTACCTGAATGCTCGTAGCATTCGTAACAAAGTAGATGAACTAACGGCACTGATCATCGTGAATGATTATGATGTGGTAGGCATCACAGAGACGTGGTTGCAGGGGGTTCAGGACTGGCAGTTAAACATTCAAGGATTTACAACTTTTCGAAAAGACAGGGAGGTGGGCAGAGGGGGCGGGGTTGCCTTGTCAGTTAAGAACAAAATTAAACCTATGGCACTGAATGACATAGGGTCAGATGATGTGGAGCCTCAGTGAGTGGAATTCAGGAACGACAAATGCAAAAATTCATAATGGGAGTTATGTACAGACCTCCTAACAGTGGTCAGGTCCAGGGGCGCAGCATGTACCGGGAAATTGAGAAGGCATGTCAGAAAGGCAACATCACAGTGATCACGGGGGATTTCAATATGCAGGTGGACTGGGTAAATAATTTTGCCAGTGGATCCAAAGAAAGGGAATTCGTGGAATGCTTACAGGATGGCTTTTTAGAAAGCTTGTCATGGAGCCCGTAAGGGATCAGGCTATTCTGGACCTAGTGCTATGTAATGAACCAGACTTTATAAAAGATCTTAAAGTTAAGGAACACTGAGGAAGCAGTGATAATAATATGGTGGAGTTCAGTCTGCAGTTTGAAAGAGAGAAGGCAA
>NW_025131984.1:0-1148 GCF_004010195.1 Chiloscyllium plagiosum
CCACTGTACAGTAACCATCACTGCCTGACATACTTCGCACTGTACAGTAACCATCACAGACCGTCATAATTCCCACTGTACAGTAACCATCACAGCTCCACATACCTTCCAAAGTACAGTAACCATCATGGCCCGACTAAACTCCCACTGCACAGGGAGTTGTACTGTAAACATCATGGCCTGACATACCACCCAAAGTACAGTAACCATCACGGCCCGACATACCTCCCACTGTACAGTAACTATCACGGACCGATATACCTCCCATGGTACCTTAACCATCACGGTCAGAAACACATCCTACTGTACAGTAACCATGACAGCCTGACATACCTCCAAATGTACAGGAACCATCACGGCCCAACATAATTCCGACTGTACAGTAACCATCACGGCCCGTCATACATCCCACTGTACAGTAACCATCACAGCTCAACATACCTCCCAAAGTACAGTAAATATCATGGCCCGACATACCTCCCACTGTACAGTAACTATCACGGCCCGACATACCTCCCACTGCACAGTAAGCATCACGGCCCGACATACCTGCCACTGTCCAGAAAACATCATGTCCAGACATACCTCCCACTGTATAGTAACCATCACGGCCCGGCATACCTCCCAAAGTACAGTAACCATCACGGCCCGAAATACCTCCCAAAGTACCGTAACCGTCACGGCCCGAAATACATCCCACTGTACAGTAACAATCACAGCCTGACATACCTCCCACTGTACAGTAACCATCACAGCCTGACATACTTCCAACTGTACAGTAATCATCACGGACTGTCATAATTCCCACCATACAGTAACCATCACAGCTCGACATACCCCCCACTGTACAGTAATTATCACGGCCCGACATACCTTCCACTGCACAGTGACCATCACGGCCTGACATAGCTCCCACTGTCCCGTAACCATCACAGCCCGACATACCTCCCACTATACAGTAAACATTTCGGCCCGACATACCTCCCGCAGCACAGTAACTTTCTATCACACACATGCATTCTCTCTCACACACACACGCATTGTATTTCTCTCACACACTGATTGTCTCTCTCAGACACGCTCATTCTATCTCCCACACATGCATTCTCTCCCTCACGCACGTAAGCATTCTCTCTCTGTCGCACTCA
>NW_025131985.1:0-1148 GCF_004010195.1 Chiloscyllium plagiosum
CACCATAAAGGCAGTAGGAGTATATTTAAGAGAGAAGTCAGGAGGGCAAAAAGGGGACATGAGGTAGCTTTGGCAAATAGAGTTAAGGAGAATTCAAAGGGTCTTAACAATTTTTAACAGAACTGAAACAGCTCAGCCTCAATTTCTAATATTTTCTAAAATCCTAACAAAACATCAAACTCAAAATGCACTCTTCTTTTTGTGAACACTGTGCATTAAAAACATAGCAGCAAAGATATTTTAATATAATACTCATATATGGCTAAAGCATGACCTCTGACCCCAGCTTTTTTTTTGAAACAGGCATTGTAGAATTTCAAACAAATCAGGGGCTCAAGGCACTCAATCAATTTGTTTTAAAGTTACAAGTTTGAGAATTTTTAAAAAGGACATAATGTTGTACAATTTCAATGTAAAGATAAAATCTGGCCTTTTATATCGCCCATAAAACACGTTGATTTGAGATCCTGATTCAAACAAGGCAAAACAGTTACTTAAAAGGATTTTCTGAACCAGTGTTTTAACAAACCAGACATTTAAACATGGAACACTCTCAGAATGGCACAATTTGCATTGAAACTTCCCCACCCCCCCCCAGCCAACCCAAGTATTAGTACAACCTTAATGCCAGCGTTTCTCTTTTTTTGTATCCTCTTAATGAAAGTACACTTATAAAAAGAGAAAATCCTTATGGCGGACCACAGGACACCACAGTCCATGCCACTGTCTTCCCCCAGAACAAAGACTCGCAGAGCCTCAAATTTCACCCCTAGGGGACTTTAACTCCGTTCTCACTTTACTCCTCACAGAGGCTTGAACCCCACTGAAACAGAGGATGCAAACCCCAGCACAGTGCAGAGGACTTGAACCTCAAATCAAACCAATCCCATGGGACTCGAACCCAGTACCACCCTGAGGATTCAAGCCTCTGTTTGTCGGCGCACTTGCGCAATTGTGTGTCTAGACCGAACTAATTACAGTTTGAGGAATCCGTACAATGGAGAGTGATTGAATGAGGGACCGTCTCTGGCACACAGGAATATCAAGAGGGACCAATGTTTAAAATCTTACCTGGTGGCCTGCTTGTCTCGCGACATCAATGTTCCTGGCAGTCGCTGACACTGTCCGATCGTAACTATTCATTTAGA
>NW_025131986.1:0-1148 GCF_004010195.1 Chiloscyllium plagiosum
AATTGCTGAAGGCCTTCCCGCACTCTGGGCAGCAAAAGGGCCGCCCCCCCCGTGTGGACCCGCCGGTGCCTCAGCAGGTTGGAGGAATCGCTGAAGGCCTTCCCGCATTCGGGGCAGCTGAATGGCCTCTCCCCCGTGTGGACTCGCCGGTGCGTCAGCAGGTTGGAGGAATTGCTGAAGGCTTTCCCGCACATGGAGCAGTAAAACTTCCTCTCACCAGTGTGTATATGCTGGTGGGGCGGCAGGACACAGGAGCAAGTAAAGCCCTTTGCCCGCTCGGGGCAGGAGAACGGCCTCTTCCCAGTGTGATTGCACTGATGAGCCGCCAGGACAGGTGGGACATGGAAGCCCTTCCCGCAGTCGCCACAATTCCATGGTTTCTCAACAGAGCGTGTTTCCTCAGGTTTCTCCATGGCCGAAGCTTCAGCTGCACACACACGTGTACAACCCTGCCATGAATTCTTCTTTCCAGGCAGCAGAGTTGTTTCAGGCTCCACACAGTGCGCTGCAACAGGAGGGTCTTTCAACCAGTCCCCCGTACTCAAACTGGAACCAAAAAGAACGCATTGCTCCTTCTCACAGAATCATAGTTGAAAATTGTTGCGGTCCTGATGGATTGAGTAACTGTCAGACATTGATGTGAAAGTGAGGACTGGAGACGCTGGAGAGTCAGAGTCAAAAACTGCATCGCTGGAAAAGCGCAGCACAGCAAGCAGCATCAGAGAAGCAGGACAATCAACATTTTGGACATAAACCCTTTATCTGTTAACTTGAAACTTCTGTCTTCAGATAGTCTGTAAGAAAAGATTACAAAAGTCATCACTGCCAATCCAGTTTTTTTTAATAGATATTTTTATTAGAAATTTAACATTTTAACAAGTTTACAAAAATAAACAAAACTCTCAGATATAAACATTGATATACAATTAACTCAAATATACAATAGTCAAAATTTAACAAAAAACAGAAAAAAAACGAAAAAGAAAAAAAAACAAACAAAACTCAACTATCTACTAATCTAACCTACAACTAACCAGAGTGTATATTTAAGTCTGTTACATGCTCGGGATGTGTTAGCATCAGATATAATAAAGCCCGTATTCGTGCGGGATTCGTCCCCCGAGGGGCCTCGGACCAGCCAGGTTTGT
>NW_025131987.1:0-1148 GCF_004010195.1 Chiloscyllium plagiosum
CCACTTCTCAGCCGATTGGCCGAACTGGTCAAGACCCTGTTCTAATCTGTGGTAACTCTCTTTGCTGTCCACTACACCTCCAAATAAATGACAAAAAGTAGAGGACCCAGCACCGATCCTTGTACCACTCCATTGGTCACGGGACTCCAGACTGAAAAACAACCCTCCAGCACCACCCTCGGTCCTCCCCTTTGAGCTAGTTATATACCGTTAATTATTGGAAGTTTAGTTTGCTGGAATGATGTGCGTGCGTTTTCAGGAAATGTAATATCATGACACGAGCTGAAAATCGCTTGCTGCAATTTAAACAAATACGCAGTCAGTCTTATGATAAAAGTCAGAAAAAGAAAATATTGCCTGCATTTCTTTCTGCACAGATTCTCCTCCACGAGCTGTATCTTCCCCACATTTTTCCTTATTTTTGGGAGATTTCCTTGGGAGAGATATTCACTGAATCTACAAACATGGTTCCTGCTAAATACTAATTTAATTCAGATTAAAATAACTGAGTATCCTTTCTCCCAATTTGATGTCTCATTGCTCCGTGCTGCTTATCCATACAATCTGCTCCAGGGGAGGTTGGAACTTCCAGCCTGCTGCCACAATGCCCCCTGCTTTATGCCAACAGAAGCTGCTCCATATAAGTTGGAGGTCCCAATCTGATATCACAATGCTCCTTGCTCCATGTCAACAGAAGTTCCTACAGGTGAGTGTGGAGTTCCCGCCCCGGCATTTCATGCACCTTTACACCATCACAGCGGGTTCATCCTCATGCCCATTTCCAGTTTGATCTTCGTTGCTGCGCCACTCAGTCTCTCTTAGTTTAGCCCCGGAAACACGAGATTATATGATATTCCACAACATTGGTTACTTATGTGGAATATCACAATTCTCCATTTCATAAATCAGAATTCACGCCCACACATTTTCAGAGATTTGCCTCACTTCCATGGTCACTAACCCTCCTTGACATCGCTCCGTCCATTTCACAGAGCCATTCCATAATCTAACGTGCACATTGGCACCGTTCTATCTGTGCTGCTGCTGTCCCTCTTGATGGGTAAACGTGTCCGATCCCAACATCGTGAACATGAAACCACTCGATCCATTTCAGTCCCGGTGGTTGTGAAATCAATCATCATGTTGGA
>NW_025131988.1:0-1148 GCF_004010195.1 Chiloscyllium plagiosum
CTACCTTTGAGCCAATTCTGTATCTAAGTGGCTGGTTCTCCCTATATTCCATGAGATCTAACCTTGCTAATCAGTCTCCCATGAGGAACCATGTCGAATGCCTTACTGAAGTCCATATAGATCACGTTCACTACTCTGCCCTCATCAATCCTCTTTGTTACTTCTTCAAAAAACTCAATCAAGTTTGTGAGACATAATTTCCTATGTACAAAGCCATGTTGACTATTTCTAATCAGTCTGTGCCTTTCCAAGTACATGTACATCATGTCCCTCAGGATTCCCTCCAACAACTTGCCCATCACTGACATCAGGCTTACTCGTCTATATTTCCCTGGCTTCTCCTAACCACCATTCTTAAACAGTGGTACCATGTTAACCAACCTCCAGTTTTCCGGCTCCTCACCTGTGACTATCAATGATACAAATATCTCAGCAATCATTTCCCTAGCTCCCCACAGAGTTCTAGGGTACACCTGATCAGGTCCTGGGGATCTATCCACCTTTATGCATTTCAAGACATTCAGCACCACCTCCTATGTAATGTGGACATTTTTCAAGATGTCACCATCTATTTCCCTACATTATATATCTTCCATGTCTTTCTCCACAGTAAACACTGATGCAAAATACTTGTATAGTATCTCCCCCATCTCCTGCGGCTCCACACAAAGGCCGCCTTACCGATCTTTGTGGGGCCCGATTCTCTTCCAAGTTACTCTTTTGTCTTTAATGTATTTATAAAATCTCTTTGGATTCCCCTTAACCCTGTTTGCCAAAGCTATCTCATGTCCACTTTTTGCCCTCCTGATTTCCTTCTTAAGTATACTACTACTGCCTTTACACTCTTCTAAGGATTCATTTGATCCCTCCTGTTTATGACTGACATTCCTTCTTTTTCTTAACCAAAACCTCAATTTCCCTTGTCATCCAGCATTCCCTACACCTACCAGCCTTTCCTTTCACCCGAACAGGAATATATTGCCTCTGGGCTCTTGTTATCTCATTTTTGAAGGCTTCCCATTTTTCCAGCCATCCCTTCCAGTGAATATCTGCCCCCAATCAGCTTTTGAAAGTTCTTGCATAATACTCTCAAAATTAGCCTTCCTTCAATTTCTAACTTCAACTTTTAAATCTGGTCTATCCTTTTC
>NW_025131989.1:0-1148 GCF_004010195.1 Chiloscyllium plagiosum
AAATACAAAAATTTCTGGAGACACTGGGAGCTTGTAGAGGGTCACTGGATCTGACATTTTAACGCTGCATCCATTCCAGAAGATGTTGCAACATTTTCAGCAATTTCTGATTTTGGACAATTTCCAAAGAAGTACGTCAAAGATGCTCAAACATCCTGTTCAACATGGAGTACACTGGGTCCTGAACAATAATGTATGGTGCACAAGTTCCTTGACTCTGAAACTACATAAGCCTGTCATCACTGACGCTTCAGAGCTCTTAATTATGGTCAGGGAGAAAAATAGAGGGAAATACATTTACTTCAAATACAGAAGTTTACATTGTGGAAAAGAAACTATTTAGATTATTGCTTTAAATGGATTGAGTCAAAGTAACAGATTAGAGGCATGACACCAGGGAGAGGCCCTCAGCAGAATGAGAATATGAAAATGGAAGTGTTACTGCATCAGAAACCAGGTCGGTCACAGAATACAGGGCTGATGGGTGAAAGGGTCTCGGTGTGAACTGAGGGACAGTCAGTAGAATTGAATTGTAAAGATAGTGTTACTCAAACTGGGTTATCATCTGATGCTGTAGACCACAGCAGCAGTACAAAGAGAATTGTATTAAATGGCAATCTGTGACTTCTTCCCAAGGATAATCCATCAGACTACCATTACCATCAAGCTGATCCATGGTTCAGTGACGAATGTGGGTGAACATGCTAGGGTCGGAATCACGTGCACCTAAACCTGATGACAACCCATTAAAGCTACCACACTTGACTGGTTGCATTCGAAACAGCAGGACGAACGTCTGATGGAGAGGGTGAAATGATCCCAAGACTAACAGATCAGATCTAAGCTCTGTCGTCCTACCAAATCCAAACATAAATGCCGATGACTACTAAACAATTTATTGGTGGAAACGACTCCACAAATATCGTCATCCTAAATATCGGAACACCCTGTACATCAGTGAAAAAGTCACGTATGTGCTCTCTGCACTATCCTCAGCCAGACGCATTGAGTGGGTGATCCACATCACACTCATCATGATGCCCACAGAATCACAGGTGCCAGTCTTCAAGCAATTCGCTTCGCTACACATGACATGAAGAAACAGCTGAACACAGTAGATACAACAAAGGCAGTGGGCCCTGACCCCA
>NW_025131990.1:0-1148 GCF_004010195.1 Chiloscyllium plagiosum
GCACAGTGGGTTAGAGAGGGATAGAGTACAGTGTGATAGAGAGGGATAGAGGACATCGGGATAGAGAGGGATAGAGCACAGTTGGGGAGAATGGGATAGAGCACAGTGGGATAGAGAAGGATAGAGCACAGTGGGTGAGAATGGGATAGAGCACAGTAGTATAGAAACTGATAGAGTAAAGTGGGATAGAGAGGGAGAGAGTGCAGTGGGATAGAGAGGGATAGAGCACAGTTGGTAAGAGAGGGATAGGGCATAGTGGGATAGAGAGGGATAGAGCACAGTTGGATAGAGAGGGATAGAGTACAGTGGGATAGAGAGGGATAGAGCACAGTGGGATAGGGAGGGATAGAGCACAGTGGGATAGAGAGGGATAGAGTACAGTGGGGGAGAATGGGATAGATTACAGTGCGATAGAGAGGGAAAAAAACACAGTGGGATACAGGGATAGAGCACGCCGGGATAGAGAGGGATAGAGCACAGTGGGGGAGAATGGGATAGAGCACAGTAGTATAGAGACTGATAGAGTACAGTGGGATATAGATGGATAGAGTGCAGTGGGATAGAGAGGGATAGAGCACAGTTGGTTAGAGAGGGATAGATCACAGTGGGACAGGGAGGGATATAGCACAGTGGGATAGAGAGGGATAGAGCACAGTTGGATAGAGAGGGATAGAGTTCAGTGGGATAGAGAGGGATAGAGCACAGAGGGATAGAGAAGGGATAGAGCACAGTGGGATAGAGAGGGATAGAGCACAGTGGGATAGAGAGGGATAGAGTACAGTGGGATCGAGAGGGATAGACCACAGTGGGATAGAGAGGGATATAGCACAGTGGGATAGAGAGGCATAGAGTACCGTGGGATAGAGAGGGATAGAGGACAGCGGAATAGAGAGGGATAGAGAACAGTTGGGGAGAATGGGATAGAGCACAGTTGGATAGAGAGGGATATAGCACAGTGGGATAGAGAGGGATAGAGCACAGTGGGATAGAGAGGGATAGAGCACAGTGGGTTAGAGAGGGACAGAGCACAGTTGGATAGAGTGGGACAGAGTACAGTGGGTTAGAGAGGGATAGAGTACCGTGGGATAGAGAGGGATAGAGGACAGCGGGATAGGGAGGGATAGAGCACAGTTGGGGAGAATGGGATA
>NW_025131991.1:0-1148 GCF_004010195.1 Chiloscyllium plagiosum
CTGGTGAGAGAGGGTTGTTCTTCAGACTGGAGGTCAGTGACCAGCCACAAGAATCGATCCTGGATCCACTGTTGTTCATCATTTATGTGAACAAGTTGGATGAGAAAATAGTAGGAACAGTCAATAAGTTTGTGGCTGACATTAAAATTGTTGGCATCGTGGACAGGGAAGAAGGTTATCCAAGAGTGCAATGTCATCTTGATCAACTGGGCCGGTGGGTCAACAAATCCAGATGGAGTTTAATGTTGATAACTGCAAGGAATTGCATTTTGGTCAGACCAACCAGGGCAGGAATTAACAATTAATGGTAGAGCCATGGGGAGTGTTGTTGAACAGAGAGACTGAGGGGTACAGGTACATAGCTCCTTGAAAGTGGTGTAACAGATAGACAGGGTGGTGAAGAGGGTATTTGGCACGCTCACCTTCACTGGTCAAAGCAGGGAGTACAGGAGCTGGGACATCATGTTACAGCTGTACAAGGCATTGGGAAGCCACATTTGGACACTATGTACATTTCTGCTCACCCTACTATAGGAAGGAAGTTATTACACTGATTTGGGTAAAAGAAAGACTAACAGGGATGTTACCAAGATTGGAGGGTTTGAATTATAAGGCAAGGATGGATAGGCCCAGATGTTCCAGAAGAGACCAGTGAACAACAGCCTCCCTCAAATGGGACTGTCCAGTACCTGAGCTGCAAACCCACATCCTCTCCATCATGTTGGTCTCTTATTTCATTCTCAGCAACATTGTCTGTCTCTCCACTACATCAGCTCTTTGACCACAGAAACCCTAATTCCTGCTTGTCCCGCCTCCTAACTATATGATTCCAATGTCCTCTCCCAGCTTCCTAAAGCCATATTCCATAAACTCTGACTTGTCTGATATGGAATGGGCCCTTCACTGTCTTACCTGTATGTCATTGCAGAATGACCCCTGACCTCACCGTCAGCCAATTGCCTCCATGGCTTCCCTCCTCCCTCACTCAGTGTTCTACTGCAGACTTAAGTGCCCTCCCTTCCCCTTCCATCTCCTGTCTCTGGTCTCCTGCCCATTGCTGCTTCCTCCATCCCACCATTGACAGCAGAGCCTTTAGACCCCTAGAGCATGCTCTTTGACCTCGTGCCCTTCATCCCTCCCCCTCTCAA
>NW_025131992.1:0-1148 GCF_004010195.1 Chiloscyllium plagiosum
GATCCTTGTGGCACTCCACTGGTCACAGGCTTCAAGTCTGAAAAACAACCCTCCACCACCACCCTCTGTCTCCTACTTCCTCACATTATACACTGTCTGCCCGCCCTGCTGCCTATTCACTCAGGTCTGCATCCCACTGCTACCCCATCTCTCAGCTTTCTGACCAGCCTCTTAGCGTTCTAGCAGGAGGTTCAGTCTTGCTGTTTACCCCCAAGCCGTTCATTCTAAGCAGCACTGACCCCCTGTTGGCACTCCCCCTGTTCACCGCCTTGCCATCTTGGAAAATGCCCTGTTTATGCACCCTGCTTATTAACCTATCCTTTATCTGCTCCCTCAACTGCTGTTCGCCTTTAATGTCGCACCTTTTCAAGACGAGCTTTAACAAACTCAGGTTTGCTGTGTCTCCCGGCTCCCCTCTACAGGATCCCCCCTGCTATCCGAAAGTACAGCATTCCCAGGAAACTGAAATGGTGTAATATGGTGAAGCATGAATTTATGTGGGAAAAGCTTCATCTCTTCTGGTAAAAGTGAAAATCCTCTTTGGATTTCTTTCGGTGAGTGAAAACAGGTATGAATGTAGGTCTTTCTGAAAAGGGAGGTGGGGGAAAGTGAACTTTTCAAAGTCAGGGGATACCTGTATTTCTTTTTATGTCTGATTGATGAGTGTCACATGTACCGACACACAGTGAAGTGGTGTGATCTCCGTGTGCATCAGGGTAACACAACAGAGCAAGGAATACAACACTACAGCTGCAGAGAACACCCACCCAGAGTGAAGGCAGTATTAAATTTCACATTTGAGAGTTCCATTCAGAAGTCCGAGAACAGCTGTCGGACTGCACCTTTATCTTAGAGAAGGCACTGCTGCTGCAGTGAGAGAGACAGGGAGAGACAGTGAGAGAGAGAGACACAGGGAGAGACAGTGAGAGAGACACAGGGAGAGACAGTGAGAGAGAGAGAGAGACACAGGGAGAGACAGTGAGAGTGAGAGACACAGGGAGAGACAGTGAGAGAGACACACAGAGAGAGACAGTGAGAACGAGAGACACGGAGAGACAGTGAGAGAGAGACACAGGGAGAGACAGTGAGAACGAGAGACACAGGGAGAGACAGTGAGAGAGACACAGGGAGAGACAGTGAGAGAGACA
>NW_025131993.1:0-1148 GCF_004010195.1 Chiloscyllium plagiosum
AGAGTTTCAGAGTGAGACACAGATTCAGTGTGAGACACAGTTTCTGTGTGACAGACAGATTCATTATAACAGACAGTTTCAGAGTCACAGACAGATTTAGTGTGGAGAACAGTTTCAGTGAGGGTGACAGTTTCAGTATGAGAGACAGTTTCAGTGTGACAGACAGTTTCAGTGTGACAGACAGTTTCAGTGTGGAAGACAGTTTCAGTGTCAGAGACAGTTTCAGTGTGAGAGACAGATTCACTGTGGAAGACAGATTCAGTGTGACAGACAGATTCAGTGTGAGACAGTTTCTGTGTGACAGACAGTATGAGAGACAATTTCAGTGTGGGAGACAGTTTCAGTGTGGGAGACAGATTCAGTGTGAGAGACAATCTCAGTGTGAGAGACATATACAGTGTGGGAGACAGTTTCAGTGTGACAGATAGTTTCAGTGTGACAGACAGATTCAGTGTAAGACACAGTTTCAGTTTGAGAGACAGATTCAGTGTGAGAGACAGTTTCAGTGTGAGAGACAGTTTCAGTGTCACAGACAGATTCAGTGTGGAAGACGGTGACAGTTTCAGTATGAGAGACAGTTTCAGTGTGACAGACAGTTTCAGTGTCACAGACAGTTTCAGTGTGGAAGACAGTTTCAGTGTCAGAGACAGTTTCAGTATGAGAGACAATTTCAGTGTGACAGACAGTTTCGCTGTCACAGACAGTTTCAGTGTGGGAGACAGTTTCAGTGTGGGAGACTGATTCAGTGTGAGAGACATATACAGTGTGGGAGACAGTTTTAGTGTGACAGATAGTTTCAGTGTGACAGACAGATTCAGTGCGAGACACAGTTTCAGTTTGAGAGACAGATTCAGTGTGACAGACAGTTTCAGTGCCACAGACAGTTTCAGTGTGGGAGACAGTTTCAGTGTGTGAGAAAGTTTCAGTGTGGGAGACAATTTCATTGAGACAATGAGAGACAATTTCAGTGTGACAGACAGTTTCAGTGTCACAGACAGTTTCAGTGTGGGAGACAGATTCAGTGCGAGAGACAGATTCAGTCTTGGAGACAGTTTCAGTGTCACAGACAGATTCAGTGTGGGAGACAGATTCAGTGTGAGAGACATATATAGTGTGGGAGACAGTTTCTGTGTGACAGATAGTTTCAG
>NW_025131994.1:0-1148 GCF_004010195.1 Chiloscyllium plagiosum
TGACAGTTAAACACAATTAAAAATTTACAAGAATAAGGGGGTGTGATGGATGGCAGTTATATGAAGGGAGAAAAGCCGCAGATACAGACAGGTAGATGTGTTTACTCCAGGAAAGGTAGGAGGGTAGGCAGGTAGTGTAGGAGTCTTCTGTGGCTATCCCCACTTCAAACAAGTATGCTGTGTTGGAAAATGTAGGGAGGTGATGGACTCTCAGGGGGACGTAGAAAGAACAGCCAAGTTTCTGGTATCGAGACTGGCTGTAATGCAAAGAGGGGTACGCTAGTTTCCAAGAGATCGATTGTGCTAGAGGAGTCAGTTTCTGCGGCTAGCAGCAAAAAATGTGAATTGCGTGTTGCCTCTCTGGTGCCAGTGTCAAGGATGTCTCAGAGAGGGTGCCGAATTTTCTCAAAGGGAGAGAGGGACCAGCAGGAAGTCATTGTACACATTGAAACCAATGACACAGGAAGGGAAAAATATGAGATACTGAAGGGAGAATATAGACAATTAGGCAGGAATTTAAAAAGGAAATCCTCGGTATAGTAATATCTGGATTACTCCCGGTGCTATGAGCTAATGAGGGTAGGAACAGGAGGATAGAGCACATGAATGGGTGGCTAAGTAGCTGGTGAATAAGGGAAGGATTAACTTTTTTGGATCATTGGAATCTTCTCTGGGGTAGATGTGACCTGCACAGGATGAATGGATTGCACTTGAATTGAAAGGGAACTAATATATTGGCAGGGAGGTTTGCGACAGCTGTTCAGGAGTATTTAAACTAGTAAGGTGGGGCGGGGGTGGGGGTGGAGTCGGCACCCAGCGAAATAATGAGGAAAGAGATCAATCTGAGACTCGTACCGTTGAGAAAATAAGCAGTCAGGGCAAGCAGGGGCAAAACAGAGAACATGGTAGGACTGATAAATTAAACTGCAATCATTTCAATGCAAGGGGCCTAACAGGGAAAGCAGATTAACTCAGGTCATGGCTAGGAACATGGGACTGGGATATAGCAATTACAGAAATGTGGCTCAGGGATGGACAGGACTGGCTGCTTAATATTCTAGGATACAAAGGCTACAGGAAAGATGGAAAGGGAGGCAAGGGGAGGGGGGTGGCGTTTGAGAAAAGGGATGGTGTTGCACGTGTATTTA
>NW_025131995.1:0-1148 GCF_004010195.1 Chiloscyllium plagiosum
AAAGGGATTGACCCTACGTCAGCGACAGGGATTGAACCTCAGTCAGAGACAGGGATTGAATCTCATTCAGTGACAGGGATTGATCCTCAGTCCGTGACTGGGATTGATCCTCAGTCAGTGACAGGGTATGAATCTCAATCAGTGACATGGATTGTATCTCAGTCAGTGACAGGGATTGAATCTCAGTCAGTGACAGGGATTGAATCTCAGTCAGTGACAGGGATTGATCCTCAGTCAGTGACAGGTGTTGAACCTCAGTCAGTGACAGGGATTGATCCTCAGTCAGTGACAGGGATTGAACCTCAGTCAGTGACAGGGATTGAATCTCAGTCAGTGAAAGGGATTGAATCTCTCTCAGTGACAGGGGTATGAATCTAATCAGTGACAGTGATTGAATCTCAATCAGTGACAGCAATTGATCCTCAGTCAGTGACAGGGGTTTATTCTCAGTCAGTGAGTGGGATTGATCTCAGTCACTGACAGGGATTGAATCTCAGTCAGTGACAGGGACTGAATCTCTGTCAGTGACAGGGATTGATCCTCAGTCAGTTACCGGGAATGAAGGTCAGTCAGTGACAGGGATTGAACCTTAGTCAGTGACACGGATTTATCCTCAGTCAGTGACCGGGATTGAGATTCAGTCAATGACAGGGATTGACCCTCAGTCAGTGACAGGGATTGAAGCTCAGTCAGTGACAGGGATTGAACCTCAGTCAGAGACAGGGAGTGAACTTCATTCAGTGACAGTGATTGAATCTCATTCAGTAACAGGGATTGAATCTCAGTCAGTGACAGGGATTGAATCTCACTCAGTTACAGGGATTGAATCTAAGTCAGAGACAGTGATTATTCCTCAGTCAGTGACAGGGATTGAATATCAGTCAGTGACAGGTATTGAATCTCAATCAGTGACAGGGATTGAGCTAAGTCAGTGACAGGGATTGATCCTCAGTCAGTGACACGGATTGAACCTCAGTCAGTGACACGGATTGATCCTCAGTCTGTGACAGGGTTTGAATGTCAGTCAGTGACAGGGATTGAACCTCAGTCAGTGTCAGGGATTCACCCTCTGTCAGTGACAGATATTGAGATTCCGTCAGTGACAGGGCTTGACGCTCAGTCAGTGACAGGGATTGAAGCTCAGTCAG
>NW_025131996.1:0-1148 GCF_004010195.1 Chiloscyllium plagiosum
TTATCAGCAATTTCTGTTTTTGTTACTGGTCCCGAATCAGATTGAAATATAACTTGGTGATCTCTTCCTGGGTAACATCATGTTGGTGGGCAGCTCAGGCGTAATATGTGAATTGCTTCACATGTAACACATTACATCTACACACATGAATTAACATTAATTTCAGGAAAATGTTACTTCCTAACAGTAAAGAATCCCTTCTTCATTACGTAGCAACAGTATGGTCACCAATAACATTCCACTTCTCATGACTGAACAGGTTGTTAAACTGAAAAGTAATTTAATTCAGAGGCCCCTCAAAGATCAGCAAGGCAGCCTTTGTGTGGAGCCGCAGAAAATGGGGGAGATGCTAAATGAGTATTTTGCATCAGTATTTACTGTGGAAAAGGATATGGAAGATATAGAAAGTAGCAAAATAGATGCTGACACCTTGCAAAATGTCCATATTACAGAAGAGGAAGTGCTGGATGTCTTGAAACGCATAAAGGTGAATAAATCCCCAAGATCTGATCAGGTGTACCCTAGAACTCTGTGGGAAGCTATAGAAGTGATTGTTGGGCCTCTTCCTGAGATATTTGTATCATCAATAGTAACAGGTGAGGTGCCGAAAGACAGGAGGTTAGCTAACGTTGTGCCACTGTTTAAGAAGGGTGTCAAGGACAAGCCAGGGAACTATAGACCAGTGAGCCTGATGTCGATGGTGGGCAAGTTTTTGGAGGGAATCCTGAGGCACAGGATGTTCATGTGTTTGGAAAGGCAAGAACTGATTAGGGTTAATCAACATGGCTTTGTGCATGGGAAATCATGTCTCACAAACTTGATTGAGTTTTTTGAAGAAGTAACAAAGAAGATTGATGAGGGCAGAGTGGTAGGTGTGATCTATATGGACTTCAGTAAGGCGTTTGACAAGGTTCCCCATGGGAGACTGGTGAGCATGGTTTGATCTCTTAGAATACAGTGAGAACTCACCATTTCGATACAGAATTGGCTGAAAGGTAGAAGACAGAGGGTGGTGGTGGAGGGTTGTTTTTCAGACTGGAGGCCTGTGACCAGTGGAGTGCCACAAGGGTCGGTGCTGGATGCATTTTTGTTTCATTTATATAAATGATTTGTACGTGAGCATAAGAGGTAGAGTTAGTAAGTTTGCA
>NW_025131997.1:0-1148 GCF_004010195.1 Chiloscyllium plagiosum
GATCGGTGCTGGGTCCACTGCTTTTCATCATTTACATAAATGATTTGTATGTGAACATAGGAGGTTTGCACATGATGCCAAAGTGGTGGTGGAGTTGAGAGTGAAGAAGGTTATCTCAGAGTGCAATAGTATCTTGACCAGATGGGCCAATGGGCTGAGGAGTGGCACATGGAGTTTAATTTAGATAAATGTGAGGTGTTGCATTTTGGAAAAGCAAATTAGAGCAGGACTTATGCACTTAATGGTAAAGTCGTGGGGAGTGTTGCTGAACAAAGATACCTTGGAGGGCAGGTTCATATCTCCTTGAAAGTGGAGTCTTGGGTGAATAGGATAGTGAGGAAGGTAAAAACAATGATTGCAGATGCTGGAAACCAGATTCTGGATTAGTGGTGCTGGAAGAGCACAGCAGTTCAGGGAGCATCCAAGGAGCAGCGAAATCGACGTTTCGGGCAAAAGCCCTTCATCAGGAATAAAGGCAGTGAGCCTGGAGCGTGGAGAGATAAGCTAGAGGAGGGTGGGAGTGGGGAGAAAGTAGCATAGAGTACAATGGGTAAGTGGGGGAGGGGATGAAGGTGTTTCATGTGCTTTCCTTTATTGGTCAGAGCATTGAGTATCGGAGTTGGCAGGTCATGTTGCGGCTGTACAGGACGTTGGTTCAGCCACTTTTCGAATATCGCATGCAATTCTAGTCTCCCTGCTATACGAAGGATTTTGTGAAACCTGAAAGGGTTGAGAAAAGATTTACAAGGATGTTGCCAGGGTTGGAGGATTTGAGCCACAAGGAGAGGCGGCGGGGTCTGGGGCGGTTTTCTCTGGAGCATCGGAGGCTGAGAGGTGACCTTATAGAGGTTTATAAGATCATCAGAGGGATGGATAGGGTAAGTAGACAAGGTCTTTTCCTTCGGGTGGAGGAGTCCAGAACTAGAGGGCATAAGTTTAGGGTGGGAGTGGAAAGATATGAAAGAGAACTCAGGGACGTTTTATGCAACGGGTGGTGTGTGTTTGGAATGAGTTGCCAGAGGAAGTGATGGAGGCTGGTATGATTACAACATTTAAAAGGCATCTGGATGGGTATATGAATAGGAAGGGTTTGGAGGGATATGGGCAGGGTGCTAGCAGGTGGGACGAGATTGGGTTGGAATATCTGG
>NW_025131998.1:0-1148 GCF_004010195.1 Chiloscyllium plagiosum
GCGGTGTCAGAGGGTCAGTACTGAGGGAGTTCTGCACTGTCAGAGGGTCAGGACTGAGGGAGTGCTGCACAGTTAGAGGGTCAGTGCTGAGGGATTGGCGCACTGTCAGTGGGTCAGTACTGAGGGAGTGCGCACTGTCAGAGGGTCAGGACTGAGGGAGCACTACACTGTCAGAGTGTCAGTGCTGAGGGAGTGCTGCAGTGTCAGAGGGTCAGTGCTGAGAGTTTAGTACTGAGGGTGGGTCGCACTGTCAGGAGTTTAGTTCTGAGGGAGTGAAACACTCTCAGGGGTTTTGTTCTGAGGGTGGGCCGCACTGTCAGGGGTTTAGTTCTGAGGGAGAGCCGCACTGTCAGGAGGTTAGTTCTGAGGGAAGGCCGCACTGTCAGGAGTTTAGTTCTGAGGGAGGGCCACACTGTTAGGAGTTTAGTTCTGAGGGAGAGCCGCACTGTCAGCAGTTTAATTCTGAGGGAGGGCCGCACTGTCAGGAGTTTAGTTCTGACGGAGGGCCGCACTGTCACGAGTTTAGTCCTGAGGGAGGGCCGCACTGTCAGGGGTTTAGTAGTGAGGGAGGGCCGCACTGTCAGGAGGTGTTTTCTGAGGGAAAGCCGCACTGTCAGGAGTTTAGTTCTGATGGAGGGCCGCACTGTCAGAAGGATAGCACTAAGGTAATACTGCACTGTCAGGGAGTCAGTACTGAGGGAGTGCTGCACTGTCAGAGGGTCAGTGCTAAGGGAGTGTTGCACTGTCAGAGGGTCGGTGCTGAGGGAGAGCTGCACTGTCAGTGGGTCAGTACTGAATGAGCACTACTGTTTGAATTAGTCAGTACTGAGGGAGTGCTGCACTGTCAGTGGGTCAGTACTGAGGTAGTGCTGCACTGTCAGTGGGTTAGTACTGAGGGAGTGCTGCACTGTCAGAGGGTCAGTACCGAATGAGCACTACTGTTTCAATTATTCAGTACTGAGAGAGTATCAGTAATGAGGGAGTGTCTCACTGTTGGAGAGTCAGTCCTGCTGGAGCGCTGCACTGTCAGAAGGGCCGGACTGAATGTGCACTCCATTGTCAGAGGATCAGTGTTGAGGGAGCGCTGCACCGTCAGAGGTTAGGACTGACATAATGCACCAATGCCAGAGGGTCAGTACTGAGGGAAC
>NW_025131999.1:0-1148 GCF_004010195.1 Chiloscyllium plagiosum
GTCTCTCTGTCCTTGCTGCTCTGGGACTCACTGTCCTCGCTGCTCAGGGACTCACTGTCCTCGCTGCTCCGGGAATCACTGTCTTCGCTGCTCTGTGACTCACTGTCCTCGCTGCTCCGGGACTCGCTGTCCTCGCTGCTCTGTGACTCACTGTCCTCGCTGCTCCGGGTCTCACTGTCCATGCTGCTCTGGGACTCACTGTCCTCGCTGCTCCAGGACGCACTGTCCTCGCTGCTCTGGGACCCACTGTCCTCGCTGCTCCGGGTCTCACTGTCCTCGCTGCTCTGGGACCCACTGTCCTCGCTGCTCCCGGTCCCACTGTCCTCGGTGCTCCGGGATGCACTGTGATCGCTGCTCCAGGACTCATTGTCCTCACTGTCCTCGCTGCTTTGGGACTCACTTTCCTCGCTGCTCTGGGACTCACCACTCACTGCTCCTGGACTCACTGTCCTCGATGCTCTGAGACTCACTGTCCTTGCTGCTCTGGTACTAACTGTCCTCGCTGCTCTGGGACTCACTGTCCGCACTGCTCCTGGACTCACTGTCCTCGCTGCTCCGGGTGTCACTGTCCTTGCTGCTCCGGGACTCACTGTTCTCGCTGCTCCAGGACTCATTGTCCTCGGTGCTCCGGGACTCACTTTCCTCGCTGCTCCGGGACTCATGCACTCACTGCTCCGGGACTCACTGTCCTCGATGCTCCGGGAATCACTGTCCTCGCTGCTCCGGGACTCGCTGTCCTCGCTGCTCTGTGACTCACTGTCCTCGCTGCTCCGGGTGTCACTGTCCTTGCTGCTCTGGGACTCACTGTCCTCGCTGCTCAGGGACTCACTGTCCTCCCTGCTCCATGTCGCTCTGTCCTCGCTGCTCCGGGAATCACTGTCTTCCTGCTCTGGGACTCACTGTCTTCTCTGCTCCAGAACTCACTGTCCTCCCTGCTCTAGGTCTCACTGTCCTTGCTGCTCTGGGACTCACTGTCCTCGCTGCTTGGGGACTCACTGTCCTCGCTGCTCCATGTCGCTCTGACCTCGCTGCTCCGGGACTCACTGTCTTTGCTGCTCCGGGACTCACTGTCCTCGCTGCTCCGGGACTCACTGTCTTTGCTGCTCTGGGACTCTCTGTCCTCGCTGCTCCGGGACTCACTGGCCTCG
>NW_025132000.1:0-1148 GCF_004010195.1 Chiloscyllium plagiosum
TGCTGTTTATCCCTTCCCCTTGGACTGAGCTATTTCCATTGGTGGAGTATTCAGCCATTTCCGTCCACTTGCAGGCAGTGTGAGGGGAGGCAAGCGCAGATATGCTCTGAAGCTCTCTCTCCAGCGCGGCCAGTTCACTCAGGCGCTGGAAGTGAGTAAATTTCATTGCGAACTTCTCTAGATATCATTATCTGAGACAGGGAGAAAGATGCTGAAATGGTGGGAAAGAGAGAAATGTCCTCTGGATATTCTTCCCTCAGGTACATTCAATTGAGTGTATTTTTGTCCAGCCAGTTTGGTGTTCAGAATCCATCTTCACACAGTAATCCTTCAGAAAGGCTTTTTAACAGGGGCGTTGGATTCTTAGCTACAACCGGGCAGCAGTTAACATCTGAGCTCCAACTGTCCCAGATGGAGAGAATCCGCGTCAAGCCCTTACTCACTGAGAGCCATCTCCACGGGTCCTGAGCTGCGGGGATGCTGACAGTCAAACGTAGAGGAGAGGGTTAAAAATGAGCAATTGTTTCTCCCTTAACCGCTCTTCCCAGAGTAATGGAGAGGGACAACATCAACGTGAGCTGTCATTCCCGCGCTGAAGCTGACCAACCCATCGAGTCCACGGCGACTCTCTGTCACTGGAATCTCTCTGAGGTTATTCATAATCGGTGATATATGCCCTAATAATGGGGATCTTTGTCTGTGCCATAATGCTGTCTCCCACATGATGATCCATTTGACATTCACGGCTTTTCATTTCACTGGGAAGACAGTGCTGCGTGAAACAACGTGGGGACTAACGCTCGGGCGTCAAGCGCATGGTACACACCACAACTAATATCTCTCACCTACAGCAGTTTATTCCCAGCTCAGGCAAGTGACTTTGCGAAGCAAATCATAGCAGATCGACAGAGAACAAGAAAAGAGCTTCCAGATCTTCAGAAGTGTGTTTCCTCACCTGTGTAAATTTGGCGGGTGTATCAATACAAGAAATTCATTTCAGATACATTGAGTGACAGGAAGCGGAAAGCGAGTGAATATGCAATGCGTAGAATGTAGCTCTGTTACAGATGAACAGTGTCGGGGGTAGTATACATACGCTGAAACCTGGAACTGTAAACGAGCAGGGGATATTTCAATCCATGAAATTC
>NW_025132001.1:0-1148 GCF_004010195.1 Chiloscyllium plagiosum
GAACTCAGTACAGTCTGGTTATAACTGTCTCTGACAGACCAGAGATACACAGTACTGTCTGGTTTTAATGTATCTGTCAGAGCAGAGGGACACAGTACAGTCTGGTTATAATGTGTCTGTCAGAGCAGAGGGACACAGTAGTGTCTGGTTTTAATGTATCTGTCAGAGCAGAGGAACACAGTACAGTCTGGTTATAATGTCTCTGTCAGAGCAGAGGGACACAGTACAGTCTGGTTATAATGTGTCTGTCAGAGCAGAGGGCCACTGTACAGTCTGGTTATAATGTATCTTTCAGAGCAGAGGGACACAGTACAGTCTGGTTATAATGTATCTGTCAGAGCAGAGGAACACAGTACAGTCTGGTTATAATATATCTGTCAGAGCAGAGGGACACACTACAGTCTGGTTATATTGTATCTGTCAGAGCAGAGGAACTCAGTACAGTCTGGTTTTAACTGTCTCTGACAGACCAGAGATACACAGTACAGTCTGGTTATAATGTGTCTGTCAGAGCAGAGGAACACAGTACAGTCTGGTTATAACTGTCTCTGACAGACCAGAGATTCACAATACAGTCCGGTTATAATGTATCTGTCAGAGCAGAGGGACACAGTACAGTCTGGTTATAATGTGTCTGTCAGAGCAGAGGGACACAGTACAGTCTGGTTATAATGTGTCTGTCAGAGCAGAGGGACACTGTACAGTCTGGCTATAATTTATCTGTCAGAGCAGAGGGACACAGTACAGTATTGCTATAATGTGTCTGTCAGAGCAGAAGGACACAGTACAGTCTGGTTATAATGTGTCTGTCAGAGCAGAGGGACACTGTACAGTCTGGCTATAATTTATCTGTCAGAGCAGAGGGACACAGTACAGTATGGCTATAATGTGTCTGTCAGTGCAGAGGGACACAGTCCAGTCTGGTTATAATGTGTCTGTCAGAGCAGAGGGACACAGTACAGTCTGGTTATAATGTATCTGTCAGAGCAGAGGGACACAGTACAGTATGGCTATAATGTGTCTGTCAGAGCAGAGGGACACAGTACAGTCTGGTTTTAATGTATCTGTCAGAGCAGAGGGACACAGTACAGTCTTGTTATAATGTATCTGTCAGCGCAGAGGGACACAGTCCAGTCTGGTTATAATGT
>NW_025132002.1:0-1148 GCF_004010195.1 Chiloscyllium plagiosum
TTTATGCATGAAGATTCAAGAGGGAACTGGATACATATTTGAAAGTTCAGAAATTAAAGGGCAACAGTGATAGAGGTGGCAAATGGGAGGATTTGGGAAGACACTTCAGAAGATGATGCATACACAGTGGCCAAGTAGCCTCCTTGTGTACATTAAAGTTCTGTACTCTATCATGTACAGATGCAAGTCAAAGCCAGTATCAGATTATTTCCAGTTGTAAATGTTGGCAAATATCTGATCAATTTACTGCAGCATAACCATATAAAATGCAAATATTGCAAGGTCAGCTTGATTGTGAAGTCTAATTAGTACTCAGCAAACTATTTTAAATCATGTATCCCTACACATCAAACAAATATTTCCTTTGCCTTGCCACAAATTTCTTTGAAAATGTCTGACTGTTCACTCACACGGATGTATGTTCATCGTTCTTTTTCACATTTCACATTAAATATCATTCATTCTAAAAATTGCAAGGTTCCAAATGATTGTCCACTTCAATTTAATAACACAAATAATTTATTCAAACTAATATTCTCTGTTCATGTTGAATTATTGTCATTTTCCATTTGTTGGTAAAGAGCTGAAGCTTGCACATTTAGTGAGAAATTTAACTGATTGATTATATATAAATTTGTAAGAATGCTATTTCTATATGATAGTTCAATCGTTTTCTCACTCTAAAAATACAATCATTCAAATGCCAACGAATTTCCACGTATTGGAGCGACGATGTATTCTTTTGAATACTGACAATGAGTATGTAATTGTTGCGAGTTTTGAGAATATTTGTAGCTCAGGTTGAGGTTTTGGATGTAGGCTTGCTCGTTGAGTTGGGCGTTTCATTTCCAGACTTCTAACCATCTTCGTCTTCAGTGGGCCTCAGGCGAATCAATGCTGAAAATTCCTGCTTTCTATTTATATGTTTGGGTTTCTTTGGATTGGTGATGTCATTTCCTGCTGTTATGTTATTTCCTGTGGTGATGTCACGTCCTGTTTCTTTTCTCAGGGGTGGTAGTTGAGGTCTAACTCCATGAGTTTGTGGTTAGAGTTCTGGTTGGAATGCCATGCTTCTAGGAATTCTCGTGCGTGCCTCTATTTGGTTTGTCCTTGGGTGGATGTGTTGTCCCATTCGAAGTGGTGTCCTT
>NW_025132003.1:0-1148 GCF_004010195.1 Chiloscyllium plagiosum
ACACATTTTCAGGTTTGCCTCATGCTGTTCCTGGCATTCCCTCCTGCACTCTCCATTGAACCATGGTTTATGGTAATGGTTGAGTGGAGGGTACATTGGGAAATGAAGATACAGATTTTGCTGGGGTACAATGCTGCTTCTATTGACCACCCACAGTGCCTCATTGATTGCAGTTCTTACTTGCCAGGTTTGTTCAAAGTCTATCTAAATTAGAGCAGTGGGACAGATTTGTATAAAGTAGTGATGGCTCTTGTAGTTGAATATCCTGCTGACAGTCTCCAGGCTTCCAGGCACAGAATGGGAAAGTGAGCAAGGTAGGAATGCACTGTCAGGTCATGGAACTGTCCCCCAACATAAAGTGTCTTTCAGGCGACAAGAGAGAATGTTCAGAGTCCAAAGCTCCATTTCCCAAATCCATGCAGTTTGCTCCCAGTGAATGAATGAGATGCAAATTTAGAGCCCAGGTTAGGGACAGCATCATGCCTTGGACCCAGATCTAAAAGACGGAATTAGAAATCAAGCTGATATGGAAAGATTTGCTGTGTTATGGGGAGAGAGAGTGACAGTGAGACTACTTGGGCCACTCACAGGCACGATGGGGTGAATGGCCCCCTCCTGTCCTGTCAGATTCCACAGAGTGCAGTCAGTTCACAGTTTTCTCCCGTCTCAGTAACAAACATCCAGCTGCTGCGAGCTCCTTTTTCACTTCCTCTATTGGTGAAGTTTCAACCTTGCGATCTGACAGTCTTTGCAGTTATTTTTTACACTGGGGCTTTCTACTGTGGTCAGAATATCTAATAATAAGTGTCCAATCAGTGACAATCACAGCAGCTCAGAGCAGTCAGGACTGAGGAGCCAGGCTCTCAAACATAGAAACTAGAGGCAGGAGTTGAACATTCAGCCCTTCGTGCCTGGTCTGCCCTTCAGTATGATCATGGCCGTTTATTCAGCTCAAACCTGTGCTCACACACTATCAAATCATAAAATCATACAGGACAGAAGAGACTCTTCAGCCTATTGAATCTGTATCTGCCAAACTGCATGAAACCTGCATTAATCCCACATTCCAACATGAGTCCCATAGCCTTGAATGTCAGGACATTTCAGGTGTTCAGCAAGTACTTTTTAAAGATTTTGAGGTTTCCCGC
>NW_025132004.1:0-1148 GCF_004010195.1 Chiloscyllium plagiosum
AGCTGCAGAGCAGGACGAACAGAGTAGTGTTCACGGGTTTACTACCGGTGCCACGAAATAGCGAGGCGAGGAACGGGGAGCGGGCGCAGCTTAATACGTGGCTGCGCAGCTGGTGTAGGAGGGAGGTCTTCAGATATGTATATAATTGGGATGCCTTCTGGGGAAGGTGGGACCTGTACAAGAAGAACGGGTTGCACCTGAACTGGAAGGGGACCAATGTCGTGGGTGGAAAGTTTGCTTGAGTAGTTCAGGAGGGTTTAAACTAGTATGTCAGGGGGGTGGGAACCTGAGCTGTATACCGGAGATGAGAGTTGATGCAGATGAGGCAGTAGCAAGAGGTAGTGCAGCCAGTGGGAAGGAATTTCCTGGGAAAGAACCAAGGGATCAGTTACAGAGTGTTTGCTTTAATGCAAGGAGTATCAGAAATAAAAGTGATGAGCTTAGAGCATTGATCAGTACCTGGTGCTATGATGTTGTGGCCATAACAGAGATGTGGGTTTCTCAGGGGCAGGAATGGTTGCTGGGTGTTCCAGGGTTTAGAACATTTAAAAAGAATAGGGAGGGGGGAAAAAAAGAGGAGAGAGTGTAGCACTACTAATCAGAGAGGATATCACAACTACAGAAGCTTCCATTGTCGAGGAGAGTCTGCCTACTGAGTCAATATGGGTGGAAATTAGGAACAGCAAGGGAGCAGTCACCACGTTAGGAGTTTACTACAGGCCCCCCAATAGCAGCAGGGAGATGGAAGAAAGCATAGTTCGGCAGATTTTGGAAAAATGTGGACGTAGTAGGTAGTTGTAATGGGTGACTTTAACTTTCCCAATATTGATTGGAACCTCCTTCGAGCAGATGGTTTGGAAGGAGCTGTTTTTGTAAGATGTGTTCAGGAGGGTTTCCTAACTCAGTATGTTGACAGGCCGACGAGGGGAGAGGCCATTTTGGATTTGATGCTTGGCAATGAGCCGGGGCAGGTGTCAGATCTTACGGTGGGAGAGCATTTTGGGGATAGTGACCACAACTGCCACACATTCTACATAGCTATGGAAGGAGAGAAGCAGGCACAATGGGAGGATATTTAATTGGGGAAAAGGAAACTATGATACTATCAGACGTACGTTGGGAAGCATGGACTGGGAGCAATTGTTCCA
>NW_025132005.1:0-1148 GCF_004010195.1 Chiloscyllium plagiosum
GCATCAGGGAAACAACACACCATTCTGATTTTTCTCTGCTGGTCATAGAAACGTCTGTCTGTACCTCGGACTACAGAATCCCCTTCATCGTGTTTGGAAGCTGAGACCCTGTTGGAGGAACCACAGCAGCTATTTTTCTGCACAGCAAGATCCCACAAACAGGACTGTGATAATTATTCGAAAAGCTGGCCTATGAATAAAGGGAATGCTTTGATCACCCTGGTCACCAATGTGGATTCATCATAATTCCAGACAGGTTACCCCCCCCCCCCCAGATGACTATTTACCCCAGTAGGTGGGGCTGATAAATGGGGGCCCTTTATGAACACAATCCCTCACCCACCGGGTATCCTGCCCTAGGTCGATAGCTTTTGGTTGGGCCCACACTAACTCCCTGTCTTAACGGAGTTGATCTAACCAGGTTTTACTGAGGTAACAAAAGAGAGAGTGGGTCAGGAGAAAAGGGGAGACACAAAGATTGGAAATGATATGCGTGACATAACGGTAAAGCCACCATAATCCTTCCTTCACGTTAGAGAGAGAGAGAGAGAGGGGAGTGATTGGTGATGGTTTATCCTGAGGGTCACTACATCTCAGCTGGGGGGAGTAGGTGAGAATGGAGGCCTTTCAGAGTAATCTCAGCCAGTGTGGGAATTGAACCCACGTTGTTGTCATTACTCACCAGCTATCCAGCCAACTGAGCTAACGAAACCCCAGATGAGAGGGGTGGCCTCAGTATTAAACTGAAAGTGACAGCGGGTAGATCATGGAAGTGTTGTTGCCATGTAGGGGAAGTGATGGTCTGGTGGTATGGTCACTAGAATGTTAACCTGCACACCCAGGTAATGTTCTGGGCACTCGGGTAAGAATCCTGCTTTGACGGAGGGAGGAATTTCAATTCAATAAAAATCAATTCCAGGTAATGATGACCATGAATTGATTGTTAGAAAAAGCCATCTGGTTCACTAATGTCCCTTAGGGAAGGAATCTGCCATTCCCCTAGTAGTCAGAGGGAAATTGAGAAACAAACTTGTTAGGAGATCTCAGCTATCTGTAAGAATAATAGGGTAGTTATAGGAGGGGATTTTAACTTTCCAAACATCGACTGGGATTACCAGAGTGTTAAAGGTTTAGATGGAGAGGAATTT
>NW_025132006.1:0-1148 GCF_004010195.1 Chiloscyllium plagiosum
GAAGACAGCTATAAAAATGATCCATCACAGAAGGGTCAATCTGGGTTATATTTCAGTGGGTCACTGACTGAATACAAGTCTAAACAATACGTACTTTCAATCTAACCATCAGAGAGGGAGACAGACTGATGTTAGGTCTGATAGAGGTAGGGTGAAGACTGGCGGTAGGTATGACAATGTGAGAGAGAGAGAGAGCACCGTTGCTAACAAAAATGTCGGGGGATCACTTTCAACTCAAGACAACAGCGAGGGAAACAAAGAGAGAAAGAGACTGGGATTTTTATTCCGCACGTTTTAATTCATTCATTCAAACTTCTGTCTCGGAGAAAGTGTGTAACATTGCAGGTAGACCTCATCAAACACACACAGAAAAACCCACATAAAAACACACAAAGATACAGGGGCACACCACACACACAGCAACGTAAACACAGATGAACAGCGAGACAGAGAGAGAGAAACGCACACAGACACATATACAGTATATGTTCCTATTCTAATATCAGTGAATATGAGAAAAAGAATCACATTAATTGAATAAAGGTGTCGTTAGTGTAATCTATGTTCTTTCTGAGACTTGAATCCTGGACTCTCAGGTTAAAAATGATGAGACTTAAGACTGAATTAGGAAAAACTAAGACACTATTTGCTATTGAGATTGAATTACATCCGAAAGATGAAATTCAGGTGTTGAACCGAGAAAAGAACACTAAATCAAATTGGAAATGACAGGCTAAACATTTTGAAGAATAAATCAAAAGGAGGTGATGGAAGAAGAATGACAAGAGAGCAAATAAAGTGACAAAATGTGCAATGTGCAAACTCGAGACTTTTTTTAATTTGCTTTGCCTTGAAAAACATATTGTCCTTCTTCGACCATCCACCTGCACATGTCCACCCCAAACTCAAGCTGTCTTTCCCACCCAGTTCCTGAAGGAAACATGAACCACTTGGCAAAGACTTGGCTTTGTTTTTGAGTTTTGCTGTGAGCTGATATGGAGACCCTCTGTCCACGATATGTCCTGAGTGAAGCTGTGGAATTGCCTGCACTCAAATGGTATTCCCCAGTGCAGTTGTTCTTGCGAGGGTGTCTACGTGCGTCGACATACCCTGCAAATCATTTGCTCCACTTGCTGCATTTCCAGATG
>NW_025132007.1:0-1148 GCF_004010195.1 Chiloscyllium plagiosum
GTTCTTCTGTTTATGATTTCAGGCAACTTCTTCCTGCTGTGGGCAGTGTTTGCCGTGTATGCAATGCTTGAACGAATGGATAATCTGGGCTATTTGATTTATGTGCCTGTGTATGTCCAAGAATTAGGATTTATTCTACAGCTCCTGAGTTGCTGCACAAACACTGGAATCTACGTCGTGACACAGAATAGGTTCAGAGGACAATTTAAAAAATTGGTGATATATCCCTTCAGTCTGATCACTCATAGAATCAAAAGGCAAAATTAGTACCAGCTTCTAGTTCCCATTGTATACCCTGACTCCCAACGATGATTTAGATTAATTGACACACGATATTCCAAATCTGGTCGGACTGAAGCCTAAAATAGCATTAGCAGTATATCTACAGATTTTCATTCTAGCACGCTCAAAATGAATGTTGACTTTTCATTTTTCTTCCTACCCTCCAAGTGAAATTGCAGCCAAACCTGAAGAAAATCCCGAACAAGGGCTCAAAGACTATCATTGCGTAAAAACTCCGACGTTCTTTCAAATTTAGAACATAGTCTACGTGCCTGTTCCTCCAATCAAATTGCATCTCATCCTATTTTTCCACATTGTTTTCCATTTTAACATTGCAGTCGGCTGTCTTGTTTGGAAAGCTTGGACAGTAATGTGGTTATTAAATGTTGATGGACACAACAATTAAATGTAGATATGTAAATAAAATATGTTGATTTTTAGACAATCATTAGACAAAACGATTAATAATATTGTCTGCAGCCACGACCTTTCCAATCAACTCGCCCTCCTCTCGAAATCTTCCAAAATTAGAATATACTTTGCGCATGTAAACATCCTATGAACGTTCATAACCTCAAATTGTATGTCCTTGTGCTCGATTAATCACTTCATTCTCCACTCTCTCTGTTCTCCCTCGTCCTTCAGCAGTCTCCCCATCTCGTTCACACTCCTGCCAGTCCGCAATGGTGCATGATTGACCTCTTAGAACTTTTCCAAAATGTCGTTCTCCTCAGTCTGCACACTAGTGGTCTACTCCTGTCTCGAAATTAAACATTGGGATTTCGGATCGTCAATTTAAAATGACGTTCTTGTGATCAGAGATGACAAGCTGATTGGGGCAGATCTTCGCAGGTAAAGGGACGGCT
>NW_025132008.1:0-1148 GCF_004010195.1 Chiloscyllium plagiosum
AAGGAATGAAGCAGACACTGAAAGCTAGTCTGATTAAGGCCCTGACAGAAATAGGCAGGGATGGGTTACAGTACTCCCCACCATCCTAATCAAACTGACGTCAACCCCAGCAAAGGGAACCGAGCAGTACCCCTTTGAATTAGTGACCGGATGGACTATGCAGCTGCCAGAGGGTATGGTAGTGGGAGGGCAGGAGATGTACAATGGCAAGGATAGGGTGAAACAATTTGTGAAAGAACTGACAAAGCAACTGCATGAGCTTAGAGGGGAATTTGCAGGCGGACAGAGAATCAAAGACTGGGAAAGGGAGCTCATAAACATCCGAGCTGACATCCCGGACCCAGGAGCTCAGGTCAGGGGGGAAATATTAGTGGAACGTACGAAAGAAACACATCAAAATGCTGGACTTGGCTGGGGGAGCCACAGAATTCCAGAGAGGGAACTCTTCCATCATGCATTAGTAAGGAGCTCTGAATAACATTGGTCGTGCTGCTCAGCACAGAACTCAAGGCTCCTCTTTGATATTTCTCCCAGCAACAGTTGTGCAGGGGTATGTTGCCGGCTGGAGGTCTGTGACCAGTGCCTCTGTTCCACAAGGGTCAGAACTGGGACATCTGTTGTTTGTAATACATATAAATGATTAGCCTGAAAATGTAAACTATTTAATTAGCAAGTTTGTAGATGGCACAAAGTGAAGAAGTTGTGAATCATGAAGAATGTCGTCAAAGGAAACATCAAGAACGAGATCAGCTGGAAGGTTATGCGGAGAAATTGCAGATAGATTTTAATTCAGACAAGTGTGACGTGATGCGTTTTGGGCGGCTCATTGTAAGAGGAATGTATACACTAAAAGGAAGTGCCCTGAACAGCATTGATATACAGAGGTGCAAGTTCACAGCTTGTGAATGTGGTGAAGGAGGTGGATGGCAGGCTTGCCTACTTCTGTCAGGGGACTGAATATAAAACTGTCATTAGGCCACCTTTGCAGTATTGTGTGCTGTTTTGAGCACCGCACTATAAGGAGGATGTGGAGGCTTTGGAGAGGGTGGAAATGGGTTTACCAGGATGTTTCCTGGATTGGGAGAGGTTGGAAAATCTTGGATTGTTGTCTTTGGAAAGTCAGTGGAGTGATCCGAGAGGCACAGACA
>NW_025132009.1:0-1148 GCF_004010195.1 Chiloscyllium plagiosum
TATACCTAACATATGCTTCCTTCTTTTTCTTAACCAAACCCTCAATTTTTTCAGTCATCCAGCATTCCCTATACCTACCAGCCTTTCCTTTCATCCTGACAGGAATACACTTTCTCTGGATTCTTGTTATCTCATTTCTGAAGGCTTCCCATTTTCCAGCCGTCCCTTTATCTGCAAAAATCTGCCTCCCATCAGCTTTTGAAAGTTCTTGCCTAATACCGTCAAAATTGGCCTTTCTCCAATTTAGAACTTCAACTTTTAGAAGTAGTCTATCCTTTTCCATCATGATTTTAAAACGATAAGAATTATGGTCGCTAGCCCCAAAGTGCTCCCCCACTGACACCTCAGTCACCTGCCCTGCCTTACCAAGAGTAGGTCAAGTTTTGCACCTTCTCTAGTAGGCACATCCACATACTGATTCAGAAAATTGGCTTGTACACACTTAAGAAATTCCTCTCCATCTAAACCTTTAACACTATGGCAGTCCCAGCCGATGTTTGGAAAGTTAAAATCCCCTACCATAACTACCAGATTATTCTTACAGATAGCTGAGATCTCCTTACAAGTTTGTTTCTCAATTTCCCTCTGACTATTAGGGGGTCTATAGTACAATCCCAATAAGGTTATTATCCCTTTCTCATTTCTCAGTTCCACCCAAATAACTTCGCTGGATGTATTTCCGGGAATATCCTCCCTCAGCACAGCTGTAATGCTATCCCTTATCAAAAACGCCACTCCCCCTCCTCTCTTGCCTCCCTTTCTGTCCTTCCTGTAGCATTTGTATCCTGGAACATTAAGCTGCCAGTCCTGCCCATCTCTGAGCCATGTTTCTGTAATTGCTATGATATTCCAGTCCCATGTTCCTAACCCTGCCCTGAGTTTATCTGCCTTCCCTGTTCGACCCCTTGCATTGAAACAAATGCAGTTTAATTTATTCGTCCCCTACCTTGTCCCTGCCTGCCCTGATTGTTTGACTCACTTCTGTTCTCAGCTGTACCCGTCTCAGATCGATCTCTTTCCTCACTATCTCCCTGGGTCCCACCCCCCCACCTTACTAGTTTAAATCCTCCCGAGTAGGTTGAGCAAATTTCCCTGCCAGTATATTAGACCCTTTCAATTTAGGTGCAATCCGTCCTTCTTGTACGGGT
>NW_025132010.1:0-1148 GCF_004010195.1 Chiloscyllium plagiosum
TCCAAGAAAGATGAGACCAGTGTATTATAAAACACGCACTTTAAACTTTTAAACAGTTACATTCTTATGTCTGACCATTCTGTGCTGTATTGAGTAATTATTTTCATATTGTTCAGACCATTGAAATTGGTTTGTTCAGTATCATTCTGAAACCCCTTACTAAATGCTCCATCCCAGTTCAGTTCTTCAATTACACACCTTTTTATCTATTGTTCATTCCTTTACAGAATGCTTGTGATGTCGACAGCATTGACATTAGTGGGATTAACAGTAGCTGGTGTCACAATGAGGCAGCTGGTCTTGCTGGGTTAATCTTTCACCAATGTACCATCCCCACTCCTTAACTAAAACCCCTCAGCATTAACCCCAACTCCCAAACACCAGCCCAAAACCCAATTTACATCAGTCATCCTGATTTCCAACTTGAACACCTAATCTGAACTGATAACCTCTGACCCTATCCCCAGTTTATCACTTGAACCACTTCAAATCTTCCCCCAAACCTATAAACCATACGTTGCCAGTAGCAGGTCTATTGGTTATGGTCTGAATAATCATGTGAGTTTTCAATTGATTATTCATCTATTTGCCCATTAATTTTGGCTGGTCTGATTCCTGCCCGAAATATCCTGCAGTGGTGTAATTTGATTCACTCTTTTTCATGATGTATGGTACTGAATGATTCAAAACATGAGGAGAACGAAGATTGGGGTCTCTGGTCTCCTCAGACCATGAACTAACAAGGACAGATGAGCTGCCCTCAGCCCCTATCAGTCCCTGTTTCACTTGGTCACTCACAGCTGAGTCCCAGCAGCCTGACAACTCCATCTGAGGTTTTCTCTCCAACAAAATCTCAATAATTTCCCCCAAAATTCACCGATCACGGTGATTTCAAATGGGAGCTACATCCTGTCAATTGGTGTCACTGGGTGTTGGGACAATGACAGGTCATCATTTAACTCCATGTAATTTTGCATGTTTTGGATGTAACCATCATTTGTGTGATCCTCACCCTGTGCTCTCATATTCACAATGTTGATTTTCCAGAGGAGGAACCTAGTGGAAGATGCCTCTCAAAACCAGCTCCTTTCACAGACTGATCAACTGTCACTGTCTTCTGTTATGTTTCTTCAGCTTTCACATTGGGA
>NW_025132011.1:0-1148 GCF_004010195.1 Chiloscyllium plagiosum
ATCCCTCTTTCGAGTGAATCAATATTATTAGTTCGAGCTTCAAAACCATGAGTGAATGATTAAGAAAAGGTTGGTCGATAATTTCTTCCACTGAATAGATTTATTGAAATCCTGAACGACTTTCCAGAAATAAAACGTAGAAGTTGATTTCAGAGTGAGATGGAGAGCCCTTCAGAAGAAAGTCAGTTGCCTTTGAGATATGAAATCTTCTTGTTTGCCATGTGTTTGACAGAAACCTGATCAATATTATTTTTGTCTCCAAAAGATAACCAGACTGACGGTGTTTCCAAACATCATCAGAAACAAACGCCAGAATGCATAGTTTGGAATGGATGTCAATGAGTTCAAAATCCACCTCCTGTCATCACTCCATGACCTTCTGGGTGTTTAAACAGTCCAAATGAACCAGACAATCCCTGTTCACACACTGTGCAGATTGGTTGCCTTCACATAATAAGAATGCATCTGTACACAGCACAATGTTGATTATTTCTAAAACCAGGTGTTCTAGATACACAATTGTTTTAACATTTTAACTGCCAAAGACCATTTTCAATTACTCCGTGAAAATAAAAGAAAACAAAACCCTATACTATGCACACTTATGAATTCGCTGGCATCTCAGCAGTTTGGGTGACAAAGTGCATGCTTTCCTCCAATCACAGCCAGTAAATGGTCTCTCTCCAGTGTGAACTCGCTGGTGTGATAGTAAGTTGAATACCTGACTGAATCACTTTCTACACACAGAGCAGGTGTGTCCCCAGTGTGAGCTCACCGTTGTATTCACAGGTTGGTTTTCTGAGTGAATCCTCTCCCACACATGCAGCAAGTGAATGGTTTATCTTCAGTGTGAATTCATTGGTGTATCCTCAGGTTGGATCCCTAACGGAAGTCGTTTCAACACATAGAGCAGATGTCTTGTTTTCTCCGCAGTGTGAAATCAATAGTGGTCTCAGGAGGCTGGGTGACTGGATGTATCCCAGGAGGTAGATGAACAATATTCCGCCCCCCACCCCAGTGTGAATTTCTGGTGTCTCAGTCTGGAGGATGACTGACTGAATCCCTTTCTACACATTGATCAAGGAAATGTTTTTTCTCCAGTGTGAACACGTTGCTGTGTCAGCCGATTGGATGAACGAGTTAATTCT
>NW_025132012.1:0-1148 GCF_004010195.1 Chiloscyllium plagiosum
TCAGCCTCCTTCTCTCTAACGGAAACAGCCTCATGTCCCTCAGCCTTTCCTCATAAGACCTTCCCTCCACACCAGGCAACATCCTGGGAAATCTCCTCTGAACCCTTTCCAAAGCTTCCACATCCTTCCTATAATGTGGTGACCAGAACTGTACACAATACTCCCAAGTGCGGCCGCACCAGAGTTTTGTACAGCTGCAGCATGACCTCGTGGCTCCGAAACTCAATCCCTCTCCCAATAAAAGCTAACACGCTGTACGCCTTCCTATCAAACTGGGTGGCAACTTTCAGAGATCTATGTACCGAGATCTTGTGTATGGGAAAGGAGCGAGATCAACGTTACTTCTGAAGTTAGAGAGGTGTGTTCAGAAGCCTAACGACAGCGGGGAGGAAGCTGTTCTCAAATCCATTGGGTCTGTGTGTTTATGCCTTTGTGTCTCCTGGTTGGACATGACAGTTACCCGGGTTAGGAGTAATGTTGGCTGCCTTCCTCAGACAGAGAAACAAATACTGCGGCCCAACTTAACCCAGATATCCCAACCTAAACCAGTCCCCGTTTGCCAGCACTCGGCCCACCTCCCTCCAAACCCACCCTATCCATGATCCCCCATCCAGACGCCTTTTAAATGTTATCATTGTACCAGCCTCCACCACTTCCCCTGGCAGCTCGTTCCCCACACGCACCACCCTCTGGGGGAAAATGTCGCCCCTAGGGTCCCTTTCCGCCCCCCCCCCCTGCTCACCTCAAACCTACACCCCTCTATGCTGGGCTCCCCCACCCCAAGCTGTGACGTGATCGGGTGGAATGCTTTTTCTGCAGAAATCGAGACGTTTGCATGAACATGGTCCCCTGCATGCATCCAATCCCCTCTTTCCCCGTAATCAAACCCAGCGTTGTGCCGTCTCATTATTTCAGAAACCAGAGCTGTTCAAAGTACTCTGGGAGTGGCCGAACTCCAGCCCTGTGGCGATTGTAGCAAGATTTTCTTGTTCCTGTAAAGGTCAGAGTGACATGGTGCTTCCCTACCATGAGGAAACAGGCCCTTCGGCCCAACATGTTCTCCGAAGAATAACCCACCCAGACCTATTCCTCTATCACTCTCCATTTATCCCTGACCAATCCACCCTAACCCGCACATCCCTGGGCAC
>NW_025132013.1:0-1148 GCF_004010195.1 Chiloscyllium plagiosum
AAGGAGGAGAGGAAATGGGCAGGGAGTGAAAGAGAGGGGTTGAATGGGGAGAAAGGAATGCAAATGATGGAGGTAGCGAGAGATGGTGCATGGGAGAGACGGATGCAGTTGAGTGGAGATGGAAAAAATGGGGTAGAGATGTGAATTCTGCCTAAGGCCAGATCGGATTGGTGGTCACCGGCGAAAGCAAGGACAGAGTGACTTTAAGCGCACTCCTGAGATCAGGCACCGGTCCCCCCTTTCCTTCCCTGTGTACTTGGACTTTGGGCCAAGCTTATTTCTCTCCAGATCAGTTTCTCCAACGCAAAGACGGGCAACAATATCATTCACTCTTCTGCTCGGCTATTTTTTGAACATTTTTATTGTTTACAATGTATTTGATACATTCAGTGGGATGTTGCCTTTTCTCTCTGGCCCCTGAGTTGAGAGAAACATTAGAATGTCTCCTTGCAATCCCCTGTGGAATAAGATTGGACAAAACAGCGATTCCCTCAGTCTGATACTATAGCAACAGGTGCTTCTTTGCTGAAACACTGAAATGAAATGAGAAAATTCCGGATGGATTGATTAATGAATGAATTTGATTGACTGATGAATTTGGGTAAAGGGATATGTCAGCACATTCTTCAGTTGCTACCTGAACGTAGTCTGGGTCACGGCATAGATCGCGGTGTTTGTACAGCAACTGAGGAGCTGCAGCATGAAGCCCAGTTCTCGCACAAAATAATCTAAAGACGCAAGGTTATCCATTATATACCACATGCGTCTCCATATCGAAAATACCATTAACGTTGACCATAACAGGATGAAATTGGCTGAAATCACACACAGTAAAACGATGGATTTTTTTCGATTTTTCATTTCTGTGTCAGACTGAGCGGCCCCCTTGGTGTGATCCCGAAGTCGCCTGCGGGCTCTACTGCTCACCAAAATGTGTCTGACGGTAATAACATTGAGCAGCAGAATCAGGAGAAAAGGTATAGTGGGGGTCAGCCTGTGGTGGAGGAACTCGATTGTGACCCAGACACGGGAGAATTGAACAATGTTTGTTACCGTACAAAACCAGGGGTCGTTCCCCAGCTGATACTTAGGTCTGAGCATAAAATACCAGAAAGTGTTCTTTAAACAGCTCAGCACAGTAATTGCTC
>NW_025132014.1:0-1148 GCF_004010195.1 Chiloscyllium plagiosum
TAGAAACCAAAGTACCTCATTGTTTTACAAACAATGAGAGATATTTCACTTCACTACTTCCTTGATGATAGAATTATGGTATGGAGATGTGAACAAGTTTCTTGTTACTTCTAACAAATTTGAAGAGGTGCTCATATTGAGCCATACTAGATATTGAAGACAGTCAAACGTGTGGATTCCCAGTGTATACTTGTACAGCCTAAAACATTATTTTTTGTCATTAGGTTTTGTACATTTATTGAAGAATTTTATCTTGGAAATAAACAAGTCGTTTGTTGTTGACTAATGAAACCCACCTGACTTACTCTTAACAGTGAACTTGGCCCAGTCTGAGACCTGTATCATTGACCGTGTCAAATTTGAAATGTGTCGTGATTGGTTGAGGAGTGGGAACACAAAGGATCACAGTCAGCCCCGAACACCAACCTGAAGAGGGCCAAGGGGACATTCTCAGAGGTGATTCAAGTGAGATTGCACTTCAACAGTTCGTGGAGGCTGGAGAATTAAATCATATCAAGTCAGGGATAACAAGGTCTGAAAGGAAAAGTGCAACTGGAACCACAATGAGACCAACCACAATCTCATTTAAAGGGGAAGTAGTGAAATGGGTCAAATGAACCACATGCTCTGTTCAGTCCTATATTCTAATGTTCCTCTGCTAGTGGCATGATAGGACGCTCTATTCGGACTTCCTCTGTTTCACTCCTTCTTTATCTTTTTGTTCTAAATTTTTATCTTCTCTGTAGTTTATTTTACAAAATTTTAACACCTCTACCTTACTGGGTTGGGGAATAGAGGGGACAACACTCAGACCGGAGGCTATCGCTGGCAAGTCCCGGAAATGGTTCACAGACCAGGCTTGGGCGGGAGTGAGTCCCAGACCAGGCCAATGCGGGAGTGAGTCCCAGACCAGGCCAGTGCGGGAGCGTGTCCTAGACCAGGCCAGGGCGGGAGTGAGTCCCACACCAGGCCAGAGCGGGAGTGAGTCCCAGACCAGGCCAGTGCGGAGTGAGTCCCAGACCAGGCCAGTGCGGACATGAGTCCCAGACCAGGCCAGTGCGGGAGTGTGTCCCAGGCAAGGCCAGTGCGGAAGTGAGTCCAAGACCAGGCCAGGCCGGGAGTGAGTCCCAGACCAGGCCAGTGCAGGA